>NC_137829.1:30450067-30653799 GCF_963921795.1 Nannobrachium achirus
TCTCTCGTGTTTTCGGCTCCACATCAAATATCTTGATCAACAAGCTCACAACGCCTTGCATTGCAAGGTGTTGTGAGCTTGTCGATCTGCTATTTTCTGCCAAGGTTTTCTCAGAATACAGATGCTGGGGTTTAAGTGGATAATCGTTCATAATCAGTGTGGACGCTCACATAAATTATGGCTATAGTTATTATCATGCTCGGTGTGAATGGACCCTAAATGTGTCTTGTGTTTATTTTTTTTGCATGCTAGTGTCTTACAGGAGGCAGAGACGGAGGTGTTCACTGCACGGATGTTACCAACGCCAGTCGTACCATGCTCTTCAACATCCATGAGCTGGAATGGGACCCCGAGCTCTGCAGGTCGCTTTACGCTGCTCGTTTTATTGGTGTTCATGGTTTTATTGTTTTTATTTGGTTATCAGGAGGGAATATGGGAAATGGGACAGATCCATGTTGATGACTTGACTTTGACAAAATCTGTAGGAGCAGTGTCCAAGAATGTGTTTTGCAAGAATGGGCCTCATGGTGGCGCTAGAAGAGGGCCATGTGAGAAATGAGGGGTGGAGGTTGTGGTCTGGCAGCCAAGGACACTCCTTGGCTGCCAAACCACAACCTCCACCCCACAGTGTGCAAAGTTTGGCATTGGATCGGGGCAATGGTGGCGGAGATATGAGTAGGGCAAAAGTGTAACGTGTGATGGACAGAATGACGGACAGACAGCCGGTGGAGGTTTTGATAGTAACTGCGACCTGACGGTCGCAATCAATACAATAAGCAAGGTCAATACATCGAATGCATAGAAATATCAATCTTGACAAAAATAACATAGGTAGACCAAGCACCTAATCAGTAAAAAAGCTTTATTGCGACCGTAGGTCGCAGTTACTTGCACACTATCCAAACCTCCACCGGCTGTCCCTCCGTCACTCCCTCCGTCACTCCCTCCGTCACTCCCTCTGTCACACGTCACACGTCACACTTTTGCCCTGCTCATATCTCTGCAACCGTTGCCCCCATCCATGCCAGATTTTGCACACACACTCCTTGCCTGCCAAACTACAACCTCCAAGGACCCCCGGAGTTTCGGGGACCCCCAGGTCCCTGGGGGACCCCCAGGTGTAAAAAATTACCAAATGTGCAAAAATGACCAAATGACCACCCCAACGGGGCTGCTCACGGGGCATTCCCGGGGACCACCCACTCCTGGTGCTCCAGAACGGATGCAAAAGTGGTGGCGCCCCCAGTGGAGGACCCCCTGCCACTGCAGCTCACATAAAATGCCGTAACTCGGGCTAGGAGCGACCGGGAGAGCCGGGGCCGGTACCTATTCGTCCGCCTTGGCGGCGAGGAGACCCCACCCCTCATTTCTCACATGGCCCTCTAGCGCCACCATGAGGCCGATTCAGATTTTGCCCTAAAATCACGAAAATCACTACACAGTATGTCTACACTCATGTCAACAACATGGATCAGGAAGATTTTGGAAAAACACATTTTTGCTCTATTTATGGAGATAAGCGACCAACGGTCGCTTATCTCCCGATTAGGGAGTCTTACTGGTATAAAACCTAAAAAATGCTATCTAGCTTTCATGTATGATCATTGAGGGTAGGCGAGTGCTACGGTAAGTGCTATGGGCTTAGGTGGAGTCTGAAGAGGTGAGTCTTCAGGCCACGGTGGAAGCTAGGGAGTGATTCTGTAGTTCTAAGTGCGACAGGGAGTTTATTACACAGTTTGGGGGCCAGGGGGGCAGTTTCCTTTTTAGGCAGATTGTTTAACTGTACCTGTACTGTACTGCATTTCTATTGTATTGACTATACTTGTACTGTTTCCCGGTTCTTGTCTAATAACATTTTCAATCAATCAAGTTTGGGGGCCAAGAGGGCAAATTGTCTAGGAAGAGTGGATATTTATTTGGTCAGAGACTGTTATGCTTTTAGGACATTACGTTTTAGGATCTCCCTCACGAGTGGTTTTTAGTTAATATGTGTGTTTGTTTTATGGAATGTGTGTCTTGTATCTGTTTTCATGCATGGAACTGCATGAAACATTCCTGTGACTAATGCTGCATTCACACTGAGAGAAGCCAAGCTAATGGTTTGCTTGGTAATTCAATGTATTCTCTATGCAAACCAGCTTTAAAACTTTCCAAGCTTTTTTTCCAGCTTGGAAATTTTAAAAGCTGGTTTGCATAGAGAATACATTGAATTACCAAGCAAACCATTAGCTTGGCTTTTCTGTATGTGAATGAATGAATGAATGAATGAATATTTTATTTTCGTGTCTGGACAATATTTGACCCATCCCACATGGGATTATCAGACACATCAAATACATACTGTACGTATAACCAACAAAACAACATTCCAGTGTGCATTCCACCAACAGCTTAATACAAATACAGTATCTCACAGAAGTGAGTACCTTACTGAAGTGTGTGAATGTGAATGTGTATGTGAATGAGGCATAAGACTCTTTTTGTAAGGTGCAACGCCCGGGACTTGAACTGGGGTCTCCCAGGTGGAAAGCCAACATAGAGGGGAAGGAGGGATAACTGATAGCATGTACATCAAATATCTAAATATTGAATCATGCAAATTAAAAACTGTTCAGGCTGTTCATAAAAGCCTGATTAAACGATAAAATGACCAAAAAAATAATTTTGAAAGTGAAATATCCCTTTAACTTGCGGAAAACAAAAGTGTAATGCTTTCAAATTAACATCGAATCCTTCTGAAAATAGCTGATCTACAAGCTCTCGACGCTTTGTGAGCTTGTGCTGTACATCAGCAATTTATGTAAAAAAAAATACAATATTTTATTTATTGGACCAGATGTATAAAGTACTGAAGAATTTACATATTCTAGTAAAGGAAAAGTACAAAATGTTTAGTCAAGTAGTTAGTTACTTTCCACCACTGATAATAACACATACAGTAGTAACAACATAATATGTCTGTTTTCAGGTACTTTGACGTTCCCATGGAAATCCTCCCTGACGTTAGAAGCTCTTCTGAAATCTATGGCTGGATGGTACGTTCATAAACCTTCTTTACGTGTGTGTGTGTGTGTGTGTGTGTGTGTGTGTGTGTGTGTGTGTGTGTGTGTGTGTGTTGTGTGTGTGTGTGTGTGTGTGTGTGTGTGTGTGTGTGTGTGTGTGTGTGTGTGTGTGTGTGTGTGTGTGTGTGTGTGTGTGTGTGTGTGTGTGTGTGTGTGTGTGTGTGTGTGTGTGTGTGTGTGTGTGCGTGCGTGCGTGCGTGCGTGCGTGTTTGCGCAGTGCAGGTGTGTGTGCATGTGTGCATGTGCGTGTTGCAGTATTTATGCTTTGGGACATCTTTGCATGTGTTTTCTTTTTTCACTATGTACTTCGAACCGTGTCCAAAGTTTGTTGGGAAAGGGTTGGCAATAACTCCAAAGTGACGTCATTCAGAACTTTGTGTGGCTGTTCTCGCACCTCCGAAATGTTCAGACTATATCCAAAGAAAGTTCAGTTTGATTGGTCGTCAGTTTTCAGACGTTCGAGGTGGCCATTCAACCCAGCTTAATTCTGCAGTGGTGAAAGCAGCGATAGTTTAAAAGAGACGTTGTTTGAGGAGGCTAGGAGTAGGGCATTAACGAAAAAGTCGACAAGTCGACTCAGTCGACTTTATTACCCAAGTCGACTCCCACCAGAGAAAGTCGAAAGTCGAAGTTGAAAAGAAAATCCTTTGTATTCTTTTCTATCATTATTTTCTTCACTCAACACAATAATCTCACTTGAAAACATGCAAAAGAATACAATATAAAATACACAAAAAACACCTTTGTCATCCCTCTCTGAGTGATCATGTAAAACCTCTGCATCTTAGTGAACAGTCTTCCACAGCATGTCGGAGGGAGATCTAGGTATTAGAACCGGTGAAATCTCGCTATTTCTACTACTTCCACTACGGGAGGGTCACCACCAGTGTCAGCAGGTTAGCATTTCACCAAGGTCTGGACTAGGGCTGTCACAATTATTACATAATCGTCTAATCGCAATTATTTGACATAATCGCAAATATTTTGTCATAATCGTCATAATCTAACCTGACTTGCGCCAGATGATAGCAGCAGTGCGTATTGCTCTGCTTACTATCCATCTGGGATTGCTCCGGCAGACTCGATGTAAGGGGCGGGCCATTTCTTGAAATTATTTAGCAGGTGATTGGATGGGGCCGTCTGTCTATCACAGTCTGGGAGTGCCAACTCCAACCACTCATATTGGCCTGTCTGCGTGACGTTCCACCCAGAATCCGCCTCCTGGGTTTCCACGTGGTCTGCAATCAGACTCTATTGGCTCAGAGCCGCTCAGGGCCCGCCCGTAGCTGCCGCTGATTGGTCCGGCCCGGGGCTTTACGAGTGTTATCAACTCTCACCGAGAGAACTCAGATGGTAAAGTAGAGCGGTAGCCTACGCACTACTGCCACCATCTGACGAAAGTCAGGTTAGTCATAATCGTGAATGTTGAAAAATTTTCATATATTTACAAACATTTTCAGAAATAGTGGAAATAGCAGATCTACAAGCTCACAACGCGTCGCATCGCGACGCGTTGTGAGCTTGTAGATCGGCTATTTCCACTATCATTGTTATTTTTTTAATTAGAAAGTTGTCAAACATGTCAGTAATTTCTTTGTATATTTAGGTTATGTGTCATATCTACCATTTGCAACTTCAAAGCCTAAAGCCGAACAGAAATGTAATTATCAACGACAAAAACACAATTAAATCGTTAATCGCAATTATTTGAGTGACAATTAATCGTCATATAAAATGTCATATCGTGACAGCCCTAGTCTGGACCTTGGTACTGAGGCAATATAAAACACTTTGTGAGAAAACAAGTATTCATTGGATTGGACTCTCTGTGAAGCATATAGTGGCCTTTGGAAGACAACAGTAATTAAGTCTGCAATGAGGAAAACAACATTCCGGTCTCATAAAATATCTAATCTCAAACCCTGTTATGAGCTAATAAACAGGCTCTATCTTGTAAAGATGCAAGGAGTTTAAAGACAGTAAAGATTATGAAAGACAGTAAAAGTCTGACCCAAGTCAATCTAAACAGCCTTTGACTGTAACAATGGCTTCTACTTCTGCATGCCAACCTGCCAGGAAGGACAGAGGCTTTAGTAGTTTAGACCAGGGGTCTTCAACGTTTTCAGGCCATGGACCCCTTGTTTGAGAGAGAGATGAAGCAGGGACCCCCACAACCTCTTCATAGATTCCATAGTTTCACTGTTTGACAGCACAATCATCAGTGTATTTTGGATTCATGTTAATTTGTGTTTCCAGATATTTAACCACTTGAACCGTCAATACTTAATAAACTTGACCTTTTACTCTGTACTTAGTCTGCTCTTTTTCCCCTCTACACCAGAGCTCTTTGCCGAAAACAGCCGATCTACAAGCTGATCTACAAGCTGCAATTTTTGGCTAAAGTTCTCAGAATTTGGACACTAGGGTTCAAGTGGTTAATATAAAACAAGAGTAAAAAAAGGTTTCTATCACACAAAGATCTGGAGGACCCCCTGTAGCAACTCTGAGGACCCCCTATTGAAGACCCCTGGTTTAGAACCTTCCAGGAAGGAGAAAGGCTTTAGTTGCCGTTAGCTTGTAATCCCCTTCATTGATGTCATTGATCAGCTGTTCCACTGATCATTTATTTATTTATTTCATCACTTCCAATTCACTTGTTTATACTGTGTCCTGTACAAGTCTTTGGTGCCTGAACTTCCCCTGTGGGATTAATAAAGCTCTCTCGCTCTCTCTCTCTGTTTACAAAATAGCTGGAGGGAGACCCCTGTTATTGAACAAACACTATACTTTACAACCATGGTTATTATCGGTATACAGAGCTACTGTGTGTAATACTTCTGATAACAGGAACATGTCACTTACAACGACCCACGTTTCTCCCACACACTTTGCTAGGTCATGACCTTGTACTTTCGGTCATGACCCACACTTCATGACCATAGGTGAGAGTAGGAACGAACATGTAATTCAGTGTTTTCTTCCTCTTGCAGAAATCCAGCTCTCTGGAAGGAGTTCCCATCTCAGGGGTAAGAGAACCTTAATCTGACGTATTCCATATCTTACTTATTATTATAATTATTATAAATGATTATTATTAATCTGATGCATGTCATACAGTCATATTGCTTAGACCAGTGGTTCTCAAAGTGGGTTCCGGGGACCCCCAGGGGGTCCTTGAGGGTGTTCCAGGAGTCCCCAATGAAATGTGTTAATTACATCTAAAGCAGTTTAACCACTTTAACCCTTTACACCATTGGCTATTAATCATAATTTAACTGGGGACCCCCACAATAATCATATTTTAACTGGGGACCCCACCCCCCCCACCCCACCCTGACGAGCACTAAGAGTTGAGGCATTACATCACAGTATGAGTAGCACGGCTTGGCAAGTCGTGCGGCAAGTACTGGGAGCTGATGGTAGGTGTGGCGCTCCACCTCAGCAGTCCACCTCCCAGGGGTCTAGCGCATTGTAACGGGGACAGACTCCCGCGTGTTACCGGCTGATACCGACAATAAGCCACTCCCGACCTACCTACTTGTATTGTGAAAATAGCAGATCTACATTGTGAGGCGTTGTGAGCATGTAGATCTGCTATTTTAAAGATTTCTGCCTCTAATATTTGACAATTTGGCTAATATTTAATCTGTCATTTTAGAGGTATTAAATAGTCCTTAAATTGTCACTCTAGAAATATGCAGATACCCTCTATACACTTAACTTTATGTTGGTTTGTTTACTGTTGAGTGAGAAAACAATGTTGCACATTAAGTTCATCATCTGGGGACCCCCTAAAATAATTTGGGGACACCCCTGGGGGTCCAGACCCACAGGTTGTGACAGATGTCTTCTTGTGACAGTGTCTAGGTGACCAGTCAGCAGCTCTGGTTGGTCAGATGTGCTTCAACGATGGCCAGGCTAAAAACACGTAAGTTATCTGACTGACTCAGACTTCATCTCCCTCAGAAGTAGGGATGGAGATGGAAACAAGTCCATATTTTAACATTTTGAATATAGATATTTTTTTGATTTACCAGACTGTAAACCACAAACTAGAAGTTTTTAATCTGTTAAATTCTTAATGCACTCCCCCATCATTTTGTTGAATTAGATTTTTTTTACTTAACTCATACAGTATATATATATATATATATCAGGAATTATAAGACATATGGTAATACTTATGGAAAGTGGAAAAACAGTAAGCAATATTCAGCAGACAAAGGGAGCAGATAACATTGAAACAGACAATTGAACAAAATGAGGTGGGAGTGCATTAACAATTTAACAGATTAAAAATGACTAGTTTGTGGTTTACAGTCTGGTAAATCAAAAAATATCTATATTCAAAAAGAATTAAATATGGACTAATGCTGCATTCACACTGAGAGAAGCCAAGCTAATGGTTTGCTTGGTAATTCAATGTATTCTCTATGCAAACCAGCTTTAAAAATGTCCAAGCTTTTTTTCCAGCTTGGAAATTTTAAAAGCTGGTTTGCATAGAGAATACATTGAATTACCAAGCAAACCATTAGCTTGGCTTTTCTGTATGTGAATGAGGCATTAGGCTGTTATTCGTCTCAGGTAGGCTACTCATTTATTGAGCACCCGGTATCAATGAACTTTGGGCTTATCAAGCTTGTTATCGGGCATAGTGACCCATGACGTCATGTTTAAACAATTTAAAAGACAAGAGGTGATCAAGAAATGATTACAGTACTGTCTATTCATAAAATAAAGCCATTTAAAACTTTAACTTTAAAACTAATGAATGATTCTTTTAATGATATATAAATATAATGATAATATCTGTTACTTTCGCCAATTATTGTCATCTTCATAGATGGTGGTCAGCCACAAACTCACAGTCACAACAGCAACTGGCCACTAAAAAAAAGATACCAGTTCTGTTCAGAATTTGTCATCTCACATCTTTCCACATTTATTTTTAAAACGCTCAATAGTGGGCTGGATAAAATCCCGGCTCAATAAACAGGATCTATAAGCTGCTCATTATCAATGAAAAATAATGAGCTCCATCCCTACTCAGAAGTATGTATATGTGTGTGAGAAGCATTACCGCAGGATGTTGGTAAAGATGACTCTTGAGTCTGTTTACAATAGAGGAGTGTGTTGACTTTCTATCCTATGGGGAAAGTGTTTTTTGCAGGTCTTTCAGTCCGAGTGTATCAAAAAAGCAACTGGGTTAAGGCAGCGGAAGGTGCCGAAAGTCTGGGGGACGGAGATACACCTAAACCTAACCTTAACCCTCACCTCATTAAAACTAACGCTGGTGATTGGTGAATGCTAACCTGGTTAAATGCTAACCTTCCGACACTGGTGAATGCTAACCTGGTGAAATGCTGACCTGCCGACGCTTTTGAATGCTAACCTGGTGAATGTTAACCTGGTCGGGCCAACGGGAGGTCGTCTCCGTTTTGATACACTCTGACTGAAAGACCTGCAAAAAATTCTCTCAATCTCTCCCCTATCCTGTGAGATGAGTTACTGTATTATCATGTGCTTGACGCATGTCATCTCGTCTGTCGTGTGAAGGTACGGGACCGGCTGCTTCCTGCTCCGAAACACAGGCGACAAGGTGAGATCTTTAATGGGTTCAAAAACATGCCATCAGAGTGATTCACAGTGATGTTACACGTGGGAGTTACAGTAGCTGTGATTTTGTGCAAATTTTGACTTCTCTAAACAAATAAGGCCTCTCTCTCTCTCTCCCCTCTCCTTCTCTGCTGTCTCCTGCCAGCCTGTGATGTCCGAGCACGGCCTGCTGACCACGGTAGCCTACAAGCTGGGGAAGGACCGGCCAGCCTGCTATGCACTAGAGGTGTGTACCTGGCTACCGTCTGTGTGTTCTTCTGGACATTAACTCTTTTACCACCATTTATATGATTTCATAAGGATCTAAGGATGGCCCAACGGAGAGCGGGTCGGCACGTACATAACGTAGAGGAACTATGCATGTCGACGGATTTACTGTACGTACTCTATCACCCAAAACGTACACAAAATCAACCATACATAACTATAAATGGCCCTTTAGGTTGAAGTGAACGTTGTTCTTCTAACCTGGATTTGAACTCGGGTCTCCTGCGCTTTAGTACTGACATTATTACCATTGAGCTAATAGAGCCTGCCTGCTTGCTCAGAGGAGAAACTGAATCTAGACCTTCTGGTCGAAATTCGTGTCAAACCAGAAACAGGATGGTGTCGAAGGTCATGTCTCACCTAGATTTAAATGTCTCAATAGAAGAGCAAGGAGACAAAAACAGCCACCCCCAATAGAGAGTATGTGCATGCATAAAGTGAATGGCAAATCGAGTGGCAAAGTGAGTTTAACATTGTTTAATGTAATCAGATAGGACTTTTCTGTTAGGATGTATGGGCTGTCAAGGCCAGAAAGTAGTTTTTTGCCACTCAGTAGGCGTTCCTGCATAACTTCCTGGTATGATGATGATGTCACGCGGATACCCTCTATTGTATACTGTAAGTTAAATTGTATAAGCCTACTCTACCACACAGATTGGACAAAATAAATTGATTAATTGAGTCTGTGGCTTTTATCAATATTCAACCAATGAAAAGTATTACAAAGAGCTTGTGTCTATAATTGTATATTTTTGAACATGGCCCTCACTCCTACTTTGCACCGCTGATCCGACTGATGTCTTAGTGTCGGTGGCTTTGTCAGTTGTACCTGTCTGTCTGTGTCCATATATGGAGATCTGTGATGTCATTAGTCTGTCTATACCCTGTATATTGGCATGCCCATATTATGGGCATATATTCGGTGGTCCAGGACAACCTCATCGGGGGTCCTTGACATGTTGAAAACGTTTGAAAGCCACTTACTTCATTAAAGGGTCTGACCTAACAAATCTGAACGATCTCGTATCCCTGTCTTGTCACTGAACTCCGCCCTGCCTGGTGCTGACCTGTGATTGGCTGTTTCAGGGTTCTGTGGCCATAGCAGGGGCGGTGGTGCGATGGCTGAAGGATAACATGGGTATCGTCCAGACTACCTCAGAGATAGGTACTGTTGATACACTGTTGATACATCTACACCTACAGCAGTCCACCTCATGGAGTTCTTCTGTAACCCCAGCCCCCCCAAACATCCATTGGTCCATTGAATTTTTCTGTAACCTTTTCTGTAACCCCCAAAAGTCCATTGAGTTCAGGCTGTCAAGCTTCACATGACATCACAATATATAAGCACCTTTACAGTTATTGCAGAGTAACTACATTCATATTAGAATGAGATATTGATTATAGATCCCTCTCTCTCTCTCTCTCTCTCTCTCTCTCTCTCTCTCTCTCTCTCTCTCTCTCTCCTAACAGAGCATCTAGCAGCGGCAGTAGGAACATCATATGGGTGTTATTTTGTGCCAGCTTTCTCTGGACTCTACGCACCGTACTGGGAGCCCAGCGCCAGAGGGTGAGACAGCTGCATCTCTACTAACAGTGTTAGTAGATCTGGACTGTTGCCGTAGTGATGTCTGTCTGAGGTTCCACAGGTTTTTTGTGTAACTCAACCAGATTATTTTGGGGGGTCCCCAGATGATTACCTTAATGTACAACATTGTTTTCTCTCTCAAAACAGTAAATAAACCAACATAAGGTTTAAGTGTATAGACTAGAGCAGTGGTCCTCAACCTGTTCAGGCAGCGACCCCCAAAATAATCATATTTTAACTGGGGACCCCCCCCCCCCCACCCTGACGAGCATTAAGTGTTGAGGCATTACTTTTTGTGTAACACTGTTCTGTTGTGAAAACAGCAGATCTGCATGCTCACAACGCCTCACAACATGTACTGGTAGATCTGCTATTTTCACAATTTCTGCCTCTAATATTTGACAATTTAGCCAATGTTTTTCATTTTAGATGTATTAAGAAGTCCTTAAATTGTCACTTTAGAAATGTGCAGATACCCTCTAGTCTATACACTTAAACCTTATGTTGGTTTATTTACTGTTTTGAGAGAGAAAACAATGTTGCACATTAAGGTAATCATCTGGGGACCCCCCCAAAATAATGTGGTTGAGAACCACTGACTTGCACAACAAAACCTGTGGAACCTCAGACAGACGTCACTACCGTAACCGTCCAGATCCACATGCAAAACACCTTGTTGGATTCACTTTATTTTTTTCTCTCTGTTTTTTTTTCTTTTCCACAATTTAGTCATTCTGCCAATTCCCACATTCCAATGTCCCGTTATCCCTTGTTGCTGCTCGCCCCTGCTTGTTGTTAAGGGCAGTGTAGAGTAGACCATGGTGTTTACAAACCTGCAGTTTGGCTCAGTTTAGGGGGGTGCCAAAGGGGAAATCCCCTGGTTGGGAAACACTTCAAGTGATATTTGACTTTCAAACAATGTTACATAGGGTAATGCTAGTGTCTACTCTGGCTTTTGTGAGAGTTTTTAAGTTGCTTGATTCTGTATTTAGATATTTGACGAACCCATTGTAACTTCAAACTGACTGAACCAAGTCACCAGAACTCCTTCTACTGTAGGCTAGGGTCTCCTTCTAGAGTTTTCAATTAATCTAACATGGAAATTGGAGTTTGAAGTTAGAATACATTTATATAGGAAAAATGGATTTTGAATAGCCTATCTAAATACTGAGTCAAGCCATTTTAAAACTGCCTGGGGTGTTCATAAAAGCTTGAATGTATTAAAATGACCTCACGGCACGCATGTTTGAAAGTGAACTATCCCTTTAACCAATGGCAAACACATGACTTCTCCGGGCCACAGTGTGAATCGTTAAAAGTTGAAACATGAAGAGACAAGGTTTCTGTCCGACAGCAACGATATAAAGCTGCAATCTGAAATGACACAGATGCTCACCCTGGATTGATCGGGTCATGTCAATAATCAGGGTATTGTTCTCATGCAGGATCATCTGTGGGCTGACACAGTTCACCAACCGGAGTCACCTGGCCTTCGCTGCCCTGGAGGCCGTCTGCTTCCAGACCAGAGAGGTGAGAGAGAGAGAGACAGGGGTGTCGCACCAAATTCACCCCATCAGTGATACTTGCAAATACTCGAAAACAAAGGCGAAACACTAATTTGCATAGTGATCGCAACCTTAAGCTCACAGACGGCCCCAGTAGCCATTGAGTCCTGCCGCCGGCGCTGGCCCTGGGTACGAGTATTCACTGCGGGCCCCCCATGAATATTCTTTATAGGGTGAGGGGCCATTTAGACTGGGAATGCATTATTACGCATTATTTTGTGCTTTAACGATTGAAAAATAGTAGGACCCCCATCTCAAAATTTTCTAAAATAGCAGATCTACAAGCTCGCAGCGCAGCACTCGTGCCACGCTGTGAGCTTGTATATCTGCTATTTTTCAATAGAAGTATAACATAATTAAGGCCCCTCCATCTTGGGCCCTAGTAACTCAGTCCCACTTTTACCCCCCTTGTGACGCCCCTGCACACATTTACACAACATTCAGTTGCAGAGGTTCCCAACCTTTTGTCCATCAGGGGTCCCTCAAAAATCTCTTTTATTAAAGGATCCCCATTAGAGACTCACAAATGAGCCTCTAGTCTTCCTGGGGTCCTGAATGAAGCAAATACAATACAAATATACAATCAAAAATACAAAGTAAAGTAAAAATAATATGTATATATATATAAATGAATACAGAAAAACAAATTAACAAATCAAATCCAACAGTCCAGTCAAATTTTAAAATACACAAATAAAGTTGCATAATGTTACTTGGCAAGATATTTCTTGATATGTTTTCTGAAAGTTATTTTGTTATGGATTATAGACAAGATGTTTTTCGGCAGAGCATTCCAGAGTTCTATTGATCTATATATACCAGCATTGGCGGCCCACCCATCAAACCACTTACCACCTTAACCTTTTCAAGGTTCAAGACGTTGTTAAATTTCGGTTATCTGTCTGTCTGTTTGTCTGTCTGTCTGTCTGTCTGTCTGTCTGTCTGTCTGTCTGTCCATCCGTCTGTCTGTCTGTCTGTCTGTCTGTCTATCTCTCTGTCTGTCTGTCCGTCGGTTTGTCTCTCGGTCGGTGATACTTTGTCCTTAATTAATCACCACCACCAACACAAGACCACAACTTCATATATGACTCACTAACTTTCACATATTGCTTCACATATTACTCAATGTCTGACATATGGTGCAATGTTGGTGGTTAAAGGTCAAGAATTTGGTTATTGACTAACTCATTGTCTATATGACTTCTGAACTATCCATGGTGAAAGCATGAGACTTTTGTGAAACTATTTCACTTCTCTGTTCACTTTTCTATACGATTTAACTACAACTACTACAACTATTAGTATATCTGTAGTTTACCTTTTGGTTGGAATCAGGGGTTAGAGTTGGAATCATGCAAGCCAATGTTGAAAATAGCCGGTCTGCAAGCTCTGTAGATCACCGTTATAAACCCACCAAAATGTTTCATATCCTCACAAGTATTCCAACGTGTGCGTGTGTGCGCGTGTGTGTGTGTGTGTGTGTGTGTGCGCGTGCGTGCGTG
Organism: Nannobrachium achirus; assembly: GCF_963921795.1. Taxonomy (NCBI): domain Eukaryota; kingdom Metazoa; phylum Chordata; class Actinopteri; order Myctophiformes; family Myctophidae; genus Nannobrachium; species Nannobrachium achirus. The sequence continues at coordinate 30,463,668 of NC_137829.1, forward strand.
CGTGCGTGTGTGTGTGTGTGTGTGTGTGTGCGCGCGTGTGTGTGCGTGTGCGTGTGTGTGTCAGATCCTAGATGCTATGAACCAGGACTCTGGAATTCCTCTCACTCAGCTGCGGGTGAGATACTGTGATGTCACTGTGACTGTGTTTGTTCTTCTGCATAGTGTGCAGACTTTTGTACAGGTGTATACTACTGCTTATTACACGGCTTGGTTGAATGCTTGATTCGGATTGGTCAATCGCTGAAATCAGTGGTGAATTATTTCTGTATAACAGACCGCTCTGCTCTATAACGGGCCGATGTCTAATCAACGGCTCAGAGTACCTGCTGCACTCAGGCTGCACTGTGTGAATCTTGTGCCGTATCCAATATCCAACATGACAGCCATGTAAACAAACACACAGCGACATTTAGAACTAAACGTTGCTCTCAAGAATGTATAAAAAGTATTTGAAGCGAGAAATAGACGATGCGGTAACAGAAAATGGATTCTACACTTCCTTGTTTTCCAAGGCGACCGTGTTGTGCTCGGGGGACGCCCGGCGCAGCACTTGTGGAAAACTTTCAGTACTGTAAACAAGGAAATACTTTGTTTTGTTTTTAGTTTTGAGTGAAATTATTCATTTTATTGATTAGCCGTGTACTAAGCGGGATAATAGCCAGTTTAAGCATCGCAACGGCAACGGCAGATGACAACGGTAACCGGAAATGATCCGCGCTCGATAGATAAACCTGCCGTCGCCGCAGCCGTCTCTACTACGGCAGAAGGTCTCTTCCCACGTAGCGCCTACTCCCTCTGCTGCCTGTACGCGTCGCCATGGGAACCAAAGCGTTCAGTGAAAGGGGTGGGAACCCGTCGCCGCCGGGGCTTTGCTTAACCATTTCGACCGCTACGGCGATTACGTCATAGCAGCCGTAGTCCGCCCGCCATTGCCGTCCTGAAAATCATAAAGCTTAAACTGCCTATTGTCTGGCTGCGCGGTCGTTATCGAGAAATAAAGGTCCTGACAGGCTGATAACCCCCGCTGAGAGGGTTATCAGCCTGTCGATAACAACCGCGCAGCCAGACATTATCCCTCACATAGTGCAGACTATACAGTATACTATACTGCATAGTGCAGGCAGCTGTAACTTAACTGCTGTGCTGCCTCTGGTGACTGGATAAAGATCTGTCTGTCTGTCTGTCTGTCTGTCCATCAGGTGGACGGAGGCATGACGTGTAACAAACTGTTAATGCAGCTGCAAGCTGATATACTGTGCGTGCCTGTTGGTAAGATCCATGCACACACACACACACACACACACACACACACACACACACACACACACACACACACACACACACACACACACCGTTAAAGAAATGCAGTCCCAATATGTGGATGTCCTCACAAGTAATGTGTGTGTGACTGTGTGTGTGTGTGTGTGTGTGTGTGTGTGTGTGTGTGTGCGCAGTGCGTCCCACCATGGCAGAGACCACTGCCCTGGGTGTAGCCATTGCAGCGGGTGCAGCAGAGGGGGTGGAGGTCTGGAGTAATAACCCTGACCATCTACCTGACGTAGTCACGGAGACATACCAGCCTCAGATCAACTCTGAAGGTACCACCATGCACATTCCATAAGACCTTGTATAGGCTGGGCAATTAACCCCCAACATAAAACTAAATAACCGGACCCCCTGTTGAAGACCTTTGACTCGACAAACAGGTTTTGTATCTATTATATGGAGCACCCTATGGTTATTGATGACTCAGTAGCTCACACTGCCACCAAGTGGAAAGGATTAGTCATTACACCACCTCGGCATGTAGATCAGTGGTTCTCAAACTTTTACACTTCAGGGTCTTCCCTTAACTCTGAGAGGGTACAAATGGAACCAACGGGACATGTTGGGGTCCATTTGGTTCCATTTGTACACTCTCAGAGTTACAGACTCTGAGAGTACAGACAGAAAGGAACCCAGAGAGTCCCTGGAATCCACTTTGAGAACCACTGATGTAGATTAGGATCTATAACCCAGATTCAAAGAATTCTCCAAATGACTTGTGCGTGAATTTAAATATGTTATTTTAAAAGCAGATCATATTTTACTTTTGTCAATGTTTACCAACCTTGCCTTCATCCAATTTCAACCTGGCATCCTTGTTTTGAGCATGTCGTTAAATGGTCAAAAGATTGTGTCCAAGTGTTTACCTGGTTACCTCTAGTTCAAAATGTACAGAATTGTATTATTTAGATAGTGCAGGCGTCTTCAACAGGGGGCCTGGGACCCCTAGGGGGTCCTCCGAGTTACTACAGGGGGTCCTTCAAATCTCTTTGTGATAGAAACTTTTTTTCTCCTTTTTTATATTAACCATTTGAACCCTAAGTCCATATTCTGAGAACGTTAGCCAAAAATAGCAGATCTACAAGCTCACAACGCCTCGCAGCGTGAGGCGTTGTGAGCTTGTAGATCGGCTGTTTTTGGCAAAGAGGTTTGGTGTAGAGGGGAAAAAGAGCTCACTAAGTACAGACAAAGTGAAAGTAGAGATAATGTGTTGTTTAGACAAATGCTTGACTCATTGTGTCCTAGTTTCTTGAGGCACGAGGCTACACTGTTCACACCTTCGGGCGGCTGTGGCTCAGAAGGTAGAACAGGTCGTCCATTGATCCGTGGGTCGGTAGTTAGAATCCCGGCTCCTCCTGTCCACATGTGGAAGTGTCCTTGGGCAAGACACTGAACCACACTTTGCCTCCAATGAGTCGGTCGGTGTCAGCTTGCCACCATTGGTGTGTGTGTGAATGTGGGAAGTGGGGAAGCTGGCGTCGACTCAAATCGATTCGAGTACTTAGAAAAGTGCGATAAAATGCAGTTCATTACCTTGTATATTGTAAGTCGCTCTGCATAAGAGCGTCTGCTAAATGCTTAAATTGTAAATTGTGAGCGTCTGACTGGCTGTCGCCCTGGCACAGAGAGCGAGTTCCGGTTTGCTCGATGGAAGAAGGCTGTTCAGAAGGCCATGAACTGGGAGACCACAGAGGAACCCTGCTCTAACTCCAACGGTAAGCACAACCTTATGTAATGAAGCATCCATGCCATGTTATCTTAAATATGAATGTTATATTCTGGTCATCTTAAAATCATGATAATCTTAATGTTCTCTTCAATCAATAACATCGTTGCTGGTTGGAAACCTTGTCCAAATAATCTGTAGATTCTAACCCTGACTCAAAGTAGGTGTGACTGTAGCCTTAAAAAAAAAAAAACATGTCTTAATAAGAACAGTTGGTGAATGAGGCATTCTGTCTTCATCTAAACCATAATAATAATCATAACAATAATAACCATCCACAGGTTTAACAAAGGCGGTGAACGGCTCTCCATGGGGGGAACCCCCCACCCCCATCCCTCCCTCTAGCAGGGTGGACCACTAAGGTCCCATAATTATAAATCTGCATGACATCACCGTACTAATGTGCACGGCTGGACAGTAACTCATTTAGTACTTTTTGAGTTACTTTTACTTTATTTACTCTGATTACTTCTTACACCTGCTGCTTCTTAAAGCAGAGGTTCTCAACCTTTTCAGGCCACGACCCCCAAAATAATCATATTTTAACTGGGGACCCCCCACCCTGACGAGCACTAAGAGTTGAGCCATTACTTTTTGTATAACACGGTTCTAAAATGACAAATTAAACGTTGGCCAAATTGTCAAATATTAGAGGCAGACATTGTGAAAATAGCAGCACAACGCCTCGCAACTCGAGGCTTTGTGAGCATATAGATCTGCTATTTCATTTTAGAGGTATTAAAAAGTCCTTTAGAAATGTGCAGATATACCCTCTATACACTTAAACTTTTATCTGAGTTTGTTTACAGTTGTGTGAGAAAACAATGTTGTACATTAAGTTAATCATCTGGGGACCCCCCCAAAATAATCTGGGGACCCCCTGGGGTCCAGACCCACAGGTTGAGAACCACTGTCTTAAAAGAGCACTTCACCCATATGATCAACCATAGTCCTCTAATGTTCAGTATAAAGGCCAGTCCACACTTGCAACTACTTGCAGGCGTTGCAGCCATTATCCCAAATGGCAGTTGCAAGGAGTTGCATGGACTGGCTTTAAAACAGGTTTGTTGCAAGGAGTCTCAGGGAGTTGCAATGGTGTGGACTGCTGGCATTAATATTTATTCAGTCATCGATGGGGATTCCAAGCTAATAGAAAGAATGAAAGATTCCCTTGTTATTGCATTTAAAATAGTGTGAAATCCCAAACCTGCCTACCGGTGATGTCACTGTTTCGCAGTTTCTGAGCTGTCCACAGCCCTACTGTGAGATTTCTGAGCTGTGAGACACACAGGGAGTAGACAGGTTTCTGAACTGTCCACAGCCCTCCTCTGAGACACAGAGAGTAGACATAATCGGTGCCTCATTATAAAGAGCTTAGTGAGGACCAATTATATATGTTGAAAATGGGTGAAGTATCCCTTGAGGGTTGGCTTCTTGTTGCCTGATGGTTGCATCAGTGGGCATAACTAACTGTGTGTGTGTGTGTGTGTGTGTGTGTGTGTGTGTGTGTGTGTGTGTGTGTGTGTGTGTGTGTGTGTGTGTGTGTGTGTGTTTGTGTGTGCGTGCGTGCGTGCGTGCGTGCGTGCGTGCGTGCGTGCGTGCGTGCGTGCGCGCTTGTATATGAGTACACATGATGGGTGCATGCATGTTGCCCCATGTTTCATTTCAACAGCATTTTGAATGCTGCGATCTGTCACTTTTATGTCCTACCCAGCATTTGGACCAGGTCTCACATATTTTACAGTTGGGGAAAAGAAATGATGGAGTACAGCTTAAAAGGGGTGTGTGTGCACCCAAACAGTTTTTAAGTTGCTTGATTCAATATTTAGATATTTGATTTGCATTTTATCAGACACTCCCACTTTCTACTGTATATAAACCCATTGTAACTCTAACTTAAACTCCATTTTAACCATGATAGATTCACTGCAACACATCCCGGGTTCTGGTGACTGTGATATTGTCTGCCTAATGCACGAAGGTTCCACATTTTTGGTTTGTTTTTCAATTACTTTAACTTATTTATTTATGTAAAAAATATAATGCCGTCACCAGAACCAGGGAGGCAGGGACGTGTGTTTTGTAATGAGTTTGATGAATGGGCTTATCTTGCAATAAATGTGAGAAGTCTCTGCGTGTGTGTATGTATGTAATCCGCGTATCTCGAGAACCGTTCGTCCCACCTGCTTCAGATTTGGCGCACGCGTTCCCCGCTGCGGCGCGGAGTGCAGTGCGCTGATGTCCGCTAGGCAATAACCGAACAACGGGTATGATGGGTATTGCCTAACAACCGGAGGGGCATCATTCCCAACGGGTGACAAAGCAAGCAGACCGCGTATTATTGCTCAAGATGAAGACAGACAGATACAGAGATCCATATATGGGCATAAAATGGACGCAGACAGAGATATATCTCCATATATGGGCATAAATGGACACAGGCAAACAGATAGATGGGGTTTGTGTTAAAGGGTGGGGCATTCATTCCCTATATTTACATCGTTCCCGAGTGGGCCGAAGGGCAGAGATCTCCATATATGGGCATGATATCTCCATATATGAGCATAAATGGACACGGGCAAACAGATGGTCAAAACGGGTCCTATGACAACACTTATAATGGGGTTTGCATTAAAGGTAATACACCATGAAATTTCACTTTTCCTATTTTAAAACTTTTTTTTGGGGTCCCACTAGCACCTTCTATCCTCACAAAGTCCCATTTCTGACCGTGGTGTCTTTCTCTGGTTTTGAGAAGGCGAAGGTTATCCCACAGGGAAGTATCCCACAGGTTCTCAAAACAGGCTATCCAGATTTGCTGCCGATTGTGACGTCATCTGCCGATTGTGACGTCATCAAAAAAAATCAAAAAGATTTTTTTTTTCAAAAAAGATTTTTTTTTTTCAAAAGCATTTTTTTTTTTTCAAAAAGATTTTTTTTGGGGGGGGGGGGGGGGGGGGGGGGGTGGCGCAGTTAAGGCCAAAGGTGGTACTGCAGCTGAAATGCTCTGCGAGCCATTCAAAAATGAGAGCGGCTCTCCATTCAGGAGTGGTAATTTAGCCTCAAACCTTTTGAAAAACGTTTTTGGGACATAAACAATATGACATAAATACTTTTTAAATGCATGGTGTATCACCTTTAAAGGGTGGGGCATTCATTCCCTATTTACATCGTTCCCGAGTAGGCGGGCAACCGACTAGACGCTCGGCCACCCTAAGGGCAGAGATCTCCATTGGCATAAAAGGGACACGGACAGACAGATACAGAGATCTCCATAATATGTTATGCCCATATTATGGGCATAACATGGACGCAGACAGCCAAATATCTCCATATATGGGCATAAATGGACACAGGCAAACAGATGGTCAAAACAGGTCGTATGCCAACAGGTATAATGGGGTTTGCATTAAAGGGTGGGGCATTCATTCCCTATTTACCTCCGCACGTCAGGCATTTACCGCCCGTCAGGCAGATATAGGGATCTCCATATATGAGCATAAAATGGACACAGATAGACAGATATCTCCATATATGGGCATAAATGGACACAGGCAAACAGTTGGTCAAAACGGGTCCTATGACAACAGGTATAATGAGGTTTGCATTAAAGGGCGGGGCTTTCATTCCCTATTTACATCGTTCCCGAGTTGGCCAGGTTGCCAACGAGACGCTTCTAGTAATATGAATATCAAAATATCTAAATAAATATTAATCAAATGTTTAAATATTGAATCAAGCGACTTATAAACTGTCTGGGGTGCACACACAAAAGCCAGAGTAGATGATAAAATCACAAAGATACCCTTTTAATTCATATCACTGCAGCCTGAAGAAATGCATCAGTTCTGTGTTCCATTAGGTTTGAATTCTCTCTCCTCTCCTCCACAGATCACCAGCAATAACACTGTCACCGTGGAAACATGGAGGATTACTACTGCAAGTGAACAGCACTCTGTTATCTTATACTGAGATACTTAATGGCTTCTGTTGAAGAGAAGGCAGATTATTATTATTAATTATCATTATTATTATTATTATTATTATTACACCATGATTGACACTGTGCCATGACCCAACTTGTGCCGTCTGTGCCAGCTTAACCACTTTCACCCTTGGGGCCATTATAGTCGAACATGCGACCATGTTAAAATGTCGTATAGATGGGATAAAACAGGGCATGAATTGCTGAAGATAAATGTGTTTCTGAAGAAATAACCATGAACTGGGTTTTTTTTTTTTTTTTTGTTTAGTTTTTTTCTGGAAGAATATTTGTTTTTGGTTAAAGGGATGAACAAAAAAAAATTGATTTCGTTTTTGGAAAAGTATGAATTGATGATCTCATGTTGTTGAGATCATGTTAGCGATTCAAGCACACAAAGCCTAGCTTTCCTGTGGGGCAAACATTCAGTGAAAATAGCAGATCTACAAGCTTACAAGCTTACAAGCTTATCGGCTATTTTCTGCTAACATATTTCTTGTAGAGGGTAAAAAGGAGGTCAACAAAGTAAAGTATATAGGGTTTAGGTGGTTATGGGAGACACCCCAGTGATTGCAGTTTAAAATAAGTTGAATTGTTACTGATTATTCAGAGATACCGTCCTGTTTTAACACATTGATCTCTTCTGCATAGTTTGTGATTTTCTTTTACTTGATATTCTGCATTAGATCCGACCCTAACATTGAATAAATGTTGGGTGTGACTGTGAATGAATGACAGGTTGCTGTTTATCGCTTCACGTCCTGTGACGTCTTTGAGAGTCAGGGAGGTTTTGTGAACTTACTGTACTGCAGAGCTGGGGTCCTTTAAGCACTTAATTCAAACTGTATGTTATAAGTTTGGGTCCTGTTTTGGGTCTCGAGCTTAAATGTTTGGGAACACCTGACCTGCCATGAACGACACAAAGCCACATACTTGACAGAATCACGTTTTGGAACAGTTCTTATTTTACTTGACAAAAGATATATCTATGGCAGGGGTCTTCAACGTTGTCAGGCCAAGGACCCCTTAGTTGAGAGAGAGATGAAGGAGGGACCCCCCACAACATTTCATAGATTCCATATAGTTTTAGTTTCATCGTTTGACAGCACAATCATCAGTGTATTTTGGATTCATGTCAATTTGTGTGTTCAGATATTTAACCACTTGAACCATCATTAGCTAATACATTTGACCTTTCACTCTGTACTTAGTGAAAATAGCCGAAAATAGCCGATCTACATCTACAACGCCTCGCACTGAGCTTGTAGATCTGCTATTTGGCTACAGTTCTCAGAATATGGATGGACACTAGTGTTCAAGTTGTTAATATAAAAAGGATTGGAAGATTTGGAGGACCCCCTGTAGTAACTCTGAGGACCCCCTAGGGGTCCCGGACCCCCTGTTGAAGACCTCTTATCTATGGGATTTTGAATGGGAAACAATCTTCATGAGAAAAAGATGGAAACCACTGAACTAGAGGCCTGAAGAGATTCCAGTGAAGTGGTTATTCCAATTACACCACAAGCCTTTTAAAATCTGAATATATCATGTCTTAAAACTGTGACCCTTTCTTTATTAGCAGAAATCAGAGCAAACTCACTTCTTTTCCTTTTTTAAGTTTTTAATTATTTAAACTTGTCTGTTTTTCAACTGTTCTAAAGGGAACATGTGAGGTTTAATTATGGTGTTATTATTAATATATTGTTAATTAATCATTCTCATACTGAAGGATATTTTTTATTGTAATGTTATGTATCTAATTGTTGCAAATATTCCTTGCCTGCCATGAGCTTGTGTTTATAATTTGATCAAATCTTATTTCTATATCCTGAAGGGCTACTGCAATGGTCCTCTCAATATCAGTAAAATGTACAAATGAAATGTAGATATTTTACAATAAACGTTTTGGAATGTCTGTCTCCTTTAATAACGTATGATCACTGGCAGTGGTCATTTATTTCTTTTCTTTTTTAACTTTTTATCTGTACTTTTTCTTGAGTATTTGTGTTTTTCTATACTTTTACTCCACTACATTTTAAAGAAAAATATTGTCCTTTTGACTCCATACATTCGTACATTATTAATGAACTACTTAAGCCCCATTACAAATCAACTGTAATAGCAAGTCTACAAGCCCATCGCATCATGACACATGAGTGAGTTTCTAGATGTAGATCTGCCATTTGGGACTTACCATGTCCCATAAGGTTGCCTATAATAACCTTAATGCTAGCATATCTGCCCACCGGTTACAACACTGTCCTCTCTAAACTAAACAGCGATAGTAATAGTTAATTCTGTTTGCTTCCTGTGTTCTGCGTAGAATATGATTGTTAATAAGTTTATAATCATGAACAGAGGTTTAAAGATAATAATAATAATAATAGATTTTATTTATAATTCACTTTCCATTCAGAGATTCTCTAAGCGCTACATTGCAGAATAAAAACATAATCAATAACATTAGCAGGGTTTGACATTAGACACATAATCAATAATCAATAACATTAGTAGGGTTTAAAAGCAGAAAAATCAACAATCAAAACAAAATAAAGACAGCTGATCATGATGTAACAAAGAAAACTTTATTAGTCGATACCCTCCAAACCTCCCTCTCTCTCTCACACACGCACACGCACACACACAGTATGTAGGTAAGGAGTTGTTTAGACATGAATGATATTTGCTACATTAAAACACATCACATTTTGAAATGACATCATCTGTTTTCTATTTATAGTCACATTTCTGACATTGAAAATAATGTGTGTATTATGTACTGTATGTGTTCCTTTTGGCAAAAGAAAAACAACCAACAAAAACAATATGGGAACCTGCTACAACTCAACTATATTCACTCCAATATCATATCTACTATCCTATCTAATACTATCCTATCCAATACTATCCTATCCACTAATACCTATCCTATCCACTAATACCAAGACAATTCGGACCTCTCAGGCCATCTGGGAAAGGACTGCTTTTCAGTCCCCAGACTTAGTGTTTATGCACTGCATACAGTGTCTTGAACAAACTCCCAGAAAACTGCAGCTCTGCTGCAACTCACAGGTACAACATAGCGGATTACTTTTCCGTTTGCTCACTGGCGTTTATTAAGGCTTTTGATTAATTTCTTCTGCCGCACTGTAATGTTATTCTCTTAACTGTTTCATTTGAGCGTAAGCTTATGTTCTATTCTCTCTTTAATCATTTTTTGAATTCTATCCTTTTTAATAATAATGTATTTCTTTCTCTGGTGTAGCTCAACCATGAAAACCCTTTCTTAATGTTTTGAGTAAAGCACTTTGAATTGCCTCGTTGTTTGAAACATGCTATGCAAATAAACGTGCCTTGCCTATGCCATCTAACACATAAAAACGCTGCCTAAAATGTATATATATAAAAAAAATTGACACGACGGTAGGGCATTCACGAATAGTGATTTTTAGTATTCAAATTATTCGACCTCAAAGTATTCGAATAGTCGAATATTCGACAGGACTGGCCAAACTGGCAAATATTAAGTAAGCAAGAGGCAAACATTGTGAAAATAGCCGATCTACATGATGCAAGGCGTTGTGAGCATGTAGATCGGCTATTTTCACAATATTTATCTGTGGAACCGAGTCACATTAATCTAGCCAAGCTTTATAAACTATATATTTTTTAAAGAGAAAACAGTAAAAAAAAAAAAAAAAAATAAGCGAATATTCGACTTCGGTGAACAACGTCGAATAGTGACTTTGACACTCGAATATTCGATTATTTGGTGAATGCCCTACACGACGGTCAAGATTTTTGAATATTTCATCATACCACAGGCAGCATCTCTTCCTCTATTTTAATCATCTGAGGCTCAAACTCTGCTTTGGTCTCCAGCGTGTGACCGACGGGCTGAGAGCTGGTTTCAGCCGTTCTCTCCTGCTCTCCGCCTCCCTGCATGGCTCCTCCTCCTCCCGGGTGGTGGTGATGATGTGTCCTCTGACCCTGGGCAGCCGCTCTCCTCATCATCTCCCATTTCTGGATCCTCCTCCCGATCCCTCTGTTCCTTCTCTCCAGGAACCTCTGGCGACGCGAGGAGGAGGGGGAGGAGGAGATGATTGGCAGACAGGCGGAGGCGTCCTGCTGCGCTCTGGCGTAGCCGCCGCGGAACCCGCCGCTTCCCCCCGAGGAGGCGGCGGCGGCGAGAGAGAGAGGCTATAGGGGTGGGCCATATGGAGAAATACAATGTCACCATATTTTTCCAAGCGGCTTCACGATACACAATCTTATCACGATTTACTTAACAGTACAACCACCTACAGTACAAGGTAACAACAACTAAAAGAAAAATATCTAAAGAGGTCTAAATTGATCCCTACAAGTATCTAACTCTGACATAGTATACAAATGAACCCAATTTGGTTTCATTTGTATACTGTCAGAGTTAAGGGGAGACCTTGATATTTGTCAAGTTTGAGAACTACTGATTTAGACCAAAAATGCAGGTTTAAATGAATTCTGCAATGAATCTCTGTATTAACAATTCAACAGGATTTTGTATAAGGCTCCCTCATTGTATCACGATATATATAGGATATCTCTGAAAAGGCATATCGTGGAGACATTGTATCATCTCAACGATATTTATCACCATATTCTCTAATGGGAATCCTTTAATAAACATAAACTTAAATATATACATAGCTTGCAGTGCGGCACTCGATCTGCTATTTTTGAAAGATCGTGAACATTTTCTGAAAATCTTTGAATATTTTTTACCCGATTCTATAAATGTCTTCTAAATCCTTCTTCTAAAATCAGTGGTTCACAAACTTTTTCATGTCAAGGACAACCAAAGTTACATGTATTTGGCCGCGGACCCCCATCTCAAAATATGTTGTTCCAGGGACCACCCAGAAGCAAATATTTAAGTTACAAATGTTCACTTTTAAAAAGATATATTCAAAGACTGGCAAAAAAAAAAAAAACATGATTTTTCTAAAATAGCAGGTCTACAAGCTTGCAGAGCGGCACTCGGATCTGCTATTTCTCAATAGTAAAAAATAGCAAATAAAATAAAATAAACATTAAATAATTCTAGGCCTAAATGGTTAAAGAGCTGGAGAGACGGGCAGAGAGACCCTTGCTATAAACTCTACAGCAATGATTTCTATGAGAATAATAGTTTTTTAAATAGTTCTAGGCCTAAATGGGTTAAAATGAACATGCTCTGAAAATACCCCTAAGAGAGACGCCCGTCCAGCGCGCTGCCTCAGCATGGCGTCCTCCTCGGCCGCCTTGAAGACCAGGTCGGTGACGTCCCGGCGGAGACGCATCAGCACCAGGGGGTCTCGGATCTGTCGCATGTCGGCCAGCATGACCGCGGCGAACTGGTTGAGCACGTCGTGGTGGTGTCGTCTGGGCGTCCCCGACTCCTCCGTCCGCTCCTCTCGCGACGGATGATGATGGACGACGTCGGGAACGTCGTTCTGGACATTGTTCCCTCCGCCAGAGGAGGAGGGCACGACCACCTCTGTCACCTGGATGGAAGGGTGTCACCACCAGGACAGTTTTAATTGTCATACAAATATTTGCGATTAATGATTTAATTCAGGACTCTTCTTCGTTTTTCAGGTCAAGGACCCCGTAGCCTAGCGATAGATGAAGCAGGAACCCCCACTACATACCGTATACAGATCCATTTCAGAAAATTAGAATATTGTGTAAAAAAGCATTTGAGATGCCATTGCAGAGAATCCTATCACAAAGATTTGGCGGCCCCCACCCTGTAGTAACTCTGAGGTCCCCCTAGGGGTCCTGGACCCCCTGTTGAAGACCCCTGATTTAAAAAAAATGTGGCATTGAAAGTTACAGGGTATAAGTTACACAAATAATAATAAATCAAACAGAATGACCTGGTTCTGAGAGGGGGGACACAGCAGTGGGGTGGAGCTGGGAGTTGAGGCCTGCGAGCGGGCCTCGTAGCTGGGGTCCGCTGGGGTCCTCTGGGGGTAGCTGGGGTCCGCTGGGGTCCTCTGGGGGTAGCTGGGGGCCTCGTAGCTGCAGGGATCCGGCCCGGTGACGTCTGCGTCCAGCAGGCTGCCGAACACGCTGCCGGTCTCCTGGTCCATGCTGCCCTCCGTCTCCTCTCCTTCCTCGTCGTCATCGTTAAAATTATCTTCCTGCAAAACAACAACAGAGACCACGTTCATACGCGAGGAGCTCAATCGGCTGAGGTTTTGGACAAGGTTGACGCCCCCCTAGGCTTGCGAGGCAGAAAGGAGAGGGAGAGTGTGTCAAGCGCGTCTCCGCTGAAAGCACAGTGGTAGCGGGCGACATGGACATTTAAACAAATAAACACTTATTTGGTATTTCATGAAAATGATGCTACACTCAAAACTCTGTTGTGACAGTAAACTGTGAGTGTGTTAAAGCCTCACCTCACCTGCTGTTCTGTTGTGACAGTGAACTGTGAGTGTGTTAAAGCGTCACCTCACCTCCTCAGTAAACTGTGAGTGGCTGGCATAGACTGTAAAAAAACATAGATGGTGCGAAGCGAAGCCATTGCTTTCTATGCTGCGAAAATGACGCTTTTTTTCCCCTTGTATGGGTGTCGCCATCATTGTTTTAATGGTACCCAAGGAATCATAAGGAATGCTATTGGCTGCCAATGGTCACGTGGAACCGCAGGGATACATGGGATAAAGTCCCGAAATAAAGCACATGAAGAAGAACACAGCCGGCTGGTATCAGTTTAGTTGTCCACGCCCCCCGCAACTTAAATTTTAACATAAATGGGACCATATTGTACAAAACGCATATCATGGTGATTGAAAGGCAGTTTTTTACTAGCGACAGGAACCATAAAGTATTTATGACGATGTTTATTAAGGTTAGAAAATCAAAGGGGGAAATGACCAATGGAGAAATATTCTTTTTGGTACCTCGTGGGGGGAAAACAGCGCAACTAGCGGCCAATCATGGGATCTTTCTGTTCCGGGAATGCTTCATGAATAATCCAGGCAACTACACACCAGAGCGGGGTTGCACCAGCTGTTACTAAGTTATAACGTAGCCTAGTTGTAACGTAAATGGCTTCTAAGTCAAGACTTACGCATTACTAAAATGTCAGGTGTTGCACCACACAAATTAGTTCTTACGTATCTCTAGTAACAACTAAATATTTACACCACCCCTTGGGCAGCACTAAGTCTTTACTAAGTAACCTATCTCTATGGGAGAGTAGAGCAACTTCACTACTAACGTGGCAGACAGCATTATATCGGCTATTTAATTAATTAAACAATGAAACGACCCATCTGTTTAAAACATACATTAAGCCCTATATACATTTTGGCCATTTGAAAATAGCCGATCTACAAGCTCACGATGTGTCTGCTATTAATAGAGTATTTCTATATTGCAGGATTGATACTTTTTTAATTAATTTGAGTACTTTTCCACCACTGCATATACAGCACAACAGCGAATTGAACGGTGCGCTCTCTTCCCCTGTGTCTCCAAATATGCGTTGCTCTGCGTTACTTCACAATGGGGGATACAATCCGTTTGCAGGGCAGTGCGCTGCGCAGGGTCATTTTTAGCTATAGGCGGTATAGGCGGTCGCCTAGAGCGCCATCCTAGAGGGGGCGCCGAGGGGGCGCCGAAATGGAGGGAGTGGACCCAAACCAGCCCAAAACCGGCCCAAAACTGACTAAATTCACGGCAAAACCCGCATAAATCGCGCGCGCGCTTTGCGCGCACGGGAGTGGGGGGGCGCATTCGAGAGAGCTCGCCTAGAGCGCCGATTAGACGCGCTACGGCCCTGTGCAGGGATCAGTGACTTGTGTACTGTACTGCACATGCCAGTGGAGAGACGGGGCTCTCTGTCTGTTGACAAAAGACGATACAAGCTTTATTTCCTTACTAGAAACAGTTTGTTTTCATTGGATTCGGGAGCTATGACGTCATTGTATGCGACTATACATTACTTTAGGAACAGTCTACACATTACTAGTTACGTTATGCCTTAAGAAGTCGTGGTGCAACACCTGTTAGTAACTCACTTAGTTACAAACTAACTAGTAGTTACTAAGCCTCTAGTAAGGACTTTACTCCCTAACTTAGGGCAGAACTTACGTTCTGGTGGTGCAACTGGCCCCTGGTGGCAGGCCGCACTTTGGCACTCGCCCTTACTAGGTTAAAGCCTCACCTCACCGCCTCTCCTGCGGATGATGTACGGGCGGAGGAAGTCCAGCTTCTCCTTCAGCATGGTCTGCTGGAAGGTCTTGATCCTGTCCGGACGCCACAGCAGCCTCCCATACTGAGTCCTCAGAGACCGGGAGCGTCTCTCTACGTCAGACACTGACACACATGTTATGTTAATGTACACATTCCTTAAGCAAACTAATTGATTTATTTAACCCATGGATCATTGAGTTAATAAAGTACAAAAATAATCCATAATCTATATCCCAATTGTATCGGGCGTGTCATAATTGGGGGGGAATAGTCGTTTTGCCATTTTCACTATTTGTGCATTAAAAAAAACTTTGTGAAACATATAATGCTGATGACTTATTCATTAGAAAAATATTTGTAATGAAAAATGCGCTTCTTGATTATTTGATTAACTGAACTATCTACCTACCTACCTACCACCCCCCCCCCCCCTCTCTCTCTCTCTCTATCTATCTAACGTTTCTAGACGTCTAACTAGGCTGCTATAACAAGACAAGACGTAATAACCTTGTAATTACACTTTCTGGTGAAGAAGACAAACAATTTAACTCATCTCATCTAATTAATGACAGTTTCACTGACTCAGTAACAGACAGAGATGCCAGGCTATAACTGCCTTAATAACAGTATAAAATAGACTTAATTATTAAAGCACTCACCAGGCTTGATAATAGTATAATAGATTTACAACATAACAGACACTCACCAGGCTTGATAACAGTATTAACAGTAGGCCTATAACAGTCTTAATAACAGTAGAATATTAAACATAATAACAGTATAATAGACATATTAAATATAATAACAGTATAATAGCCTTATTACATATAATAACAGTGTAATGCACTCACCAGGCTTATACACTATCAGTATAATAGACTTATATTAAATATAATAACAGTAGCCTATATAATAGACTTACCAGGCTTGCCAATGGACTGGGCGAACTGCGCCCACAGCTTGGTCTTCAGGTGCTTGTCATAGTAAGCCTCTATGGAGGAGTTAAACAGACATTCATGCTGACGCCAGAACTCTATCAACATGTTGTCCATGGTCGGACCCCAGTGTGGTCCGCGTATCTGGCCTCGGAAATGTGTCATCATCATCATCATTATGATGACATCATTGAAACATGTTTTTACACGTTTTAAATCATCATAATAACGATGACATCAGTGATATTTAACAATGATCGTTCCGTATACAGTAACAGCAGCTTCCTTGACACCGTTTCAATAAAATATAATCTCCATGTCTTCCTTGGGCCGTGTTGCCAGACTCTGGGAGAGAAATAAGCAACAAGATCTAGGAACATATCGCCTAAAGGCCAGTCACCATCATGTTGCAACTCCCTGCAACTCCTTGCAACAAACCATTTTAAAGGAGTAGTTCACCAAATCATTTACCTATTTCT
Organism: Nannobrachium achirus; assembly: GCF_963921795.1. Classification (NCBI taxonomy): domain Eukaryota; kingdom Metazoa; phylum Chordata; class Actinopteri; order Myctophiformes; family Myctophidae; genus Nannobrachium; species Nannobrachium achirus. The sequence goes on from NC_137829.1 coordinate 30,480,342, forward strand.
CATTAATTACACCCCCCACTTGAAAACACTGCGGTAGCCTATAGGAGACACAAAGAGTCTCCTTTTAGTCCATGGGCCATACGAGATGTCGGTATCGGAAAGGTGGCAAAGTTTATCATGCATTTTTGAAAAGCTCTATATCTGTAGATTATATTTTGGTATGATAACCCTTTCTGACTGAGACACAGCTAAATTGGTGTTATCAGCCGCTAGTTGGTGTCCCATTAACTTTACATTACAGGGGAAAAAAGCAAAAACATCTGCTTTAAGTAACATATGAGGGGTCAAACTAGGGGTTTTTCATGATTCTAAATCCATTGCAAACATCTGTTTTGCATTTTTTTTTAAACATTCATTGGGCTAAAACGGCCCCCACAAAAGTGTGAAAAGTGATGACTCATCACTTTTCATCACTAAACCATAGTCTTGTGGGGCCGTTTTTTAGCCCAGGGAATGTTTTTTGTGCAAAACAGATGCTTGCAATGGATTCAGAATCATGAAAAACCCCTAGTTTGACCCATATGCTACTTAAAGCTTTTTTATTTGCTTTTTTCCCCTGTAATGTAAAGTTAATGGGACACCAACTCTAGCGGCTGATAACACCAATTTTGCTGTGTCTCAGAAAGGGTTATCATACCAAATTATAATCTACAGATATAGAGCTTTTCAAAAATGCATGATAACCTTTGCCACCTTTCCGATACCGACATCTTGTATGGCCCATGGACTATTTGTGTCTCCATAGGGAACCAACCACTGCTGGTCATCAAATTGTTGGCTTATATGCGACAAAAAAGAAAAGAAAAAAATATTAGAAGTTTGCATAGGAAAAAGTACAGTTTCATGATAGTACAAATTACAAATCACTGGTAAAAGGTCAACTAAAAGGAGATCCTAGACTAGTACGACTTTTGGCTTATTTTAAGTTATTTACACAGGAAACCTTTTATGTATATCATATAACATTGAATGACAGACGGATAGAACACAGTAGGCTATGCAGATTGCAGTAGATAGATATCGTCAGAAAAAAATTAAATAAATTTATAGGTCTACTTGAAAATAGAAGGGTCATGGGGAGGGTATATTTTCAGATGGGCGTCTGCAGACAAATTGCATTAATTTGGGGGTCCTTCCTTGACATGAAAATGTTTGAGAACCACCAGTTTAAATATTAAGAAGCAAGCCCAAATACTTTAGAAACAAGCCCAAATCAAACGCAATGCCAGAATATTACCAATATTTACAAGCAAATTTACAGGAAAAACAAGCCCAGAGTCGCTTATTATAATAAGCAGACTTGGCAACACTGGCCTTGGGTTCTTCGAGGATGATATGACTGAAGGATGAGTCAAATACGTCACGTTTTCCTCAGCCACTGGGAGGCAAACGGAGCCGGTGTCTGTCTGTCGTTCCACGGAATGCCCATACAACTCATCCTTCATTTTATAATCCTCGTGTAAGGCGCATAGCGCTCTCTGATAGGCTGATAGCGCCGCATACTGAGTCGGTGTATAATATTATAGTCCTATTACTAAAGTATGATTTATTAATATAATAAAGAAACTAAAAACATATATAAGTTGAAATATGGAGATATGAGGTTTCTGCCTGAAACCTGTAATAGAGCCCATATGTTGAGATAATAACCATTTTGGTCAGAACTGTCTGAAAATAACGTTGTAGGCCTACTTCAAGTTTAAAATGATACTAAATTATTTATAGGTCTAAGTGTCCAAATAAATTCCAAATATTATCAAATTATCCCGCGGCACCCCTGGACTGCCGTCACGGCAACCCAGGGTGCCCCGTCACCCACTTTGAAAACCCCTGCAATAGGGAACAATTGTAGAAGACCTGGCCCCATGAAGTGAACGGAGATGACGCCACTCTCCAACCACGTCCACCACCTCTCTATGAGCTGATGCTGCTACTGGTGCTCAGGGTCCCCAGGGTGGAGGAGTTGTGAACGGTGCTGCTGCCCCCCTCTCCTCCACCCAGCAGGCGGTGGTCCTCCTCCTCCACCTCCACCACCTCCTCTAGGTCGTCCATGACCTCCAGGCTCTCGCAGATCAGGCCGATCTGCCTCTTCATGTGGGCCATGGTGCTCTGCATAATCCTCATCCTAAATCTGATAGATTGGAGATCCTAAATGCTCAGAAATGTATGCTCTACAAGCCTGGGGCCGGATTGAATCATCTCGCGGGCCGGATCCGGCCCGGGCCGTATGTTTGACATCCCTGATCTAACCCATTTAATTATTTGGACGCACCTGATAGTACCAATAGCTCTAATCTGTATTAATGTGATTTCTATGGGGTGCATAGGATAGCCATGTGTAATGGTCACCGTTTGACAGGTGAGGTGCATGAGGTAACACCACTGTCATGCAAACATGGACAGTCTAGGGCAGGCGAAATGGCTCTTCAACTACTGTGAATGGGCCAGACAGGATAGGTGAAAAGACTCTCCTCCACGGCGAAAGTGCCATGCGAAAGGACCAAATGCATGTAGGCGAATAAATCATAGGCGAATGTGCCTGACACCTTTGTTTTGTACTTTACTTTACCCAATTTCCAATACTTTTACTTCTACTCCACTAGGCCTACATCTCAGATCCAAATATTGTACTTTTACTCCACTACATTTATTTGAAAACTTTAGTTACTAATTGGTATAAATGATTAAAACATACATAAATCCACTTTAGCCCTATTTTATACCTTGGCTATTTGAAAATAGCCGATCTACAAGCTCACAACTTTTTAATTCCGGATTTATTTATTTATTTGTATTTCTACATCGCAGTATTGATACTTTTACTTAAGTAAAACATTTGAGTACCATTTGGTTCCTGTGTAAATAAGCCAAAAAGCTTACTAGAATCTCCTTTTAGTTGACCTTGTACCAGCGATTTGTACTGGCATATCCTAATTCTCTACTTTTTCCTATGCAACCTTGTAATAAATTATTCAATCAATCAATCAATCAATCAATCAATCAATCAATCAAACAAACAAACAAACAAACAAACCATGTAAATTAAAATCAACACACACAAACAAGCAAACACAGCAAAAGTCTACTTGAGTCTGGCATTAGGAGCGACACCTATTTGGGGTCTTTTTGTAGTTTGTTTTTCCTTTCAGGCCAACGCAAGCGCCAGCCTCTCCGGGGTCCTCCGGTCGCCACACAGACACGTGTGTGTGTGCGGGGAGCAGGCAGTCATCATGTCGGACCTTCCTATGAAACTCCTCAAGAAGAAAATCACTAAAAGAAACGAGAAGAACAAAGAACGGAAACTCCTCAAGAAGCAGAAACAACAGGATGATGAAGAACATGAGGAACAAGGTGCGTGTTCTGTTGTTTTAAACACTAAACGTCTCAAACTGTTTACAAACGCTAGGCTAGCTAGCTAGCTGTCAGTGCTAACCTCAGGCTAGCAGGCATGCAGTTTAAAATGTGCCGATTCTCTAAATGTCTAATAAATACTTCTTCTAGATGAGTGGTTCTCAAGCTTTTTCATGTCAAGGACCCCCAGAATTACATGTATTTGGCCGCGGACCCCCCATCTCAAAATAGCTCCAGGGACCACCCAGAAGCAAATGGTTGAGTTACAAATGTTCGCTTTTAAAAATATATATTCTATTCAAAGATAGCAGATCTACTGTGGGCTTGTATATCTGCTGTCGTTCAATGTTATATGCGATCCATCAAGTGGTTCCTGAGTAAATAAGCTGTAATTTTTGGGGATCCTTGACATGAAAACGTTGTGATGCGTTGTGAGCTTGTAGATCTGCAATTTTTTGGTGAAGAGAGTTGGCTGTAGATGGAAAAAGAACCAGCTACAAGTACATTGCAAATCAGGTCTGTTTTTAAGCATAGTGTAGTCATATTGATGAATTCCAAATGTTATCAGATTATTCAGAGCCACCCCTGGACTGACATCACGGCACCCACTTTGGGAAACCCTGATATAAAGAATCAAGGATAACAATAGAAGAAGCAAGAAGCAAAGACTTTGTTTTCAGAATAGCTGCCAGAAATGATGGGCGTGCATTCACTCTGATACTGTACTTTTGTAATATACAAATAAATGCACATAACCTGAGTCCTATGTACGTTACATAATATAGGACACACAACTCTATATCTCAGAGGCAGATATTCGGACATCATAAAACAATATGGTATTTATTCTCATCATATCATTTGGTATTATTCGCTAACTGGCCGTGCACATTTAATGGGTGGGTTGTGAAAACGGTTAAGTTTTTAAAGTTGGCCCTAATCTACGAAAGGTTGAGAACCTCATTTATGTAGAGAACAGAAATGGTAATTGTACAATTTAATCTGCATAAATGCCTTTAGTGTTGCCTGTTCGTTGTGTGGTAATGAACAGGGTGTCAACTAAGGCAGACAGTGACTCTTGTGGCATTCAATGAAAGGACTCATCAGTGATTCCTGTCAAGAATTACTGCAAGAACACACCGACTTATTTTGAGCTCTCATAAGATTGTCATATTCTTTTGATTATTCTATCGATTACTTTTTTTATTATTTGAATCACTGAGCAGCACCTTTTTAATGTGTTATAAATATCTTTCATATATTAACAAGTCAACGTAAACAACGTAACGATGTAAAAGCTTGCATGCGAAGCGTCGAGCTTGTAGTCTAGATCAGTGTTTCTCAAACCTTCACATTTCAAGGTCTCCCCTTAACCCAGAGTGTACAAATGAACCCGGGAGGGTTCATTTGGTTTCATTTGTACACTGTCAGAGTTACAGACTTGTATGGCAGGGGTCCCCAAACTTTTTTGGCTCGGGACACATCTATAAATATTTTTTTCATCCGAGGCACCCCTACATTATTATATTCCAAATTTTCACTCCCAGCACCATATATTTATTGCATATTTTAGCGATTATGTTTCGAGGAAAGCGAGATAATAGCCATTTTGGTTAGAACTGACTGAAAATCACTTTGTACTTCAAGTTTAGAATGATACTAAATATATTTTTAAATGTCCAAATACATTTCTAACATTATTATCAAATTATCTCGCGGCACCCCAGGGTGCTCCGTCACCCACTTTGAAAACCCCTGTTGTATGGGTCAATTTAGACCTGAAAAATTCACTTTGTTGGGAAAATGAATAAGAAAATGTGTGTTCAACATCAAAACCCATCTACTATTTCTAGTCACATGACATTTTTGGCAAAATGAGGGGCACAACAATCTTGCAGACAGACTGGCCATGTGCAGCATAGCCTGTTGTCCTCATTTCAAGTGAAATCCAAAAATCATGAAATTTGCGGATAGGGGGTTTTGCGTTTTGGCCATATATATTATAACCCCAGTGGTATGTGTAATGTTTTGTCTTCCAGAGGAAGCCGGTGTGCCGTCACAGCAGCGCAGTGAGGAGGCGGTGCAGGAAGCAGAGCTGGTTGATGATGGAGTTGCTGAGGAAGACTCTGTGAAGAAGAAGAAAAAGAAGAAGAGGAGGCTCGGTGATGTCGCTGAAGCAGCAGGTACGCCTGGGCACCGAAAATATATAAAAACCCACATTTAGAACCAATAACTGACTTGCTAACTAGGGCTGCAACTAACGATTAATCGGACGATTATCTAAACGTTTAATTGATTAATCGTATTATATGGCACTTATTTAGCTATTACCTTATAAATTAGATTTGAGGTTCTTTTAGACATGTGCTAACAAAAAAAGATATTAAAGATGAATAATTCATTCAAAAATACACAATTTATTAAATTTGGCAGGTTTCTAATAAAAGACAAGTAAACTAATTAAACACCCTTTTCCGACTGCATACATTTAATTAAAGAATATCTACACATTTGACAGGCTAAAGGGTAACACTATTCTTTTCAAATGGATAATTTAAAAATAAATATTCAAGTCATATTTTTGTTCTTCACCCTATATTCCTTCACGGTATTAATACAAATTCCAGCGATTAGTTGCCGATTTGATTACAATTACTAAATGAGTTGGCAACTCATTTAATCGATTCGATTACGATTAATCGATTAATTGTTGCACCCCTACTTATAACTGCATAATTGAGAAGCAAGGTTACAGACGACATATATTTTGTCTCCACTCAACGTCCGGTTTTGTTTGCACTAGATAGAATAATTATTTGCACTCGCACAAATGTTCCCCATGATATTTGACCTCATTTACTAAAAGGTTGGAACGTCTGATTTATATGAAATGAATGGTAATTGTAAAACGTATGCATAAATGCCTTTAGTGTTGCCTGTTCGTTGTGTGGTAATGAACAGGGTGTCAACTAAGGCAGACATAAACTCTTGTGGCATTCAATGAAAGGACTCATCAGTGATTCCTGTCAAGAATTACTGCAAGGACAGACGTGCTTTTGTAAATAAATCGTATTTAGGGCTGCAACTATTGTTCAAGTAGGCAGATAGATGGGCGAAAGCTTTTGAGATTGTCAAGTGTGCCCTTGTCCAGAAAAGGTTGAGAACCATTGGTGTAGTTGAGAGTTTTTAGCTCTCCTTTTTCCATGTAAATATCAATAACGATGTTGAACAAACACCAGATACATATATTCTTGTATACTGTATAAGATCTAACAATAAAAATCTTGGATCCTCCAACCCATTTAGGTCTAGAATTATTTAATGCTTTAACTATTGAAAAATAGCAGATATACAAGCGCTGTGAGCTTGTAGATCTGCTATTTTTTAAAAATTGTGATCTTTTGTCTTTGAATATCTTTTCAAAAGCGAACATTTGTAACTCAAATATTTGCTTCTGGGTGGTCCCTGGAACAACCTGTTTTGAGATGGGGGTCCCGGTCCCCGGCCAAATACATGTAATTTTGGGGGTCCTTGACATGAAAATGTTTGAGAACCACTGATTTAGAAGAAGGATTTAGAAGACATTTATAGAATCGGGTCAATATATTCAAAGACTTGCACAAAATGTTCTACAATAGTATTTGTAGAACATTTGTTTGTAATTGTATATCTGCTATTTTTTAATAGTTAAAGCATAAAATAATGGTTAGAGTGTTTCAAATCTAAAGTGACACAGATTTGCGTTCATGTCTAAATGGTTTTATTTTGTCTAGGAGGAAAAAAGATCAAAACGGACACAACCGATGAAGAAGAGAAGCTGGAAGCAGAACAGACAAACAACGTCACAACCGAGGATGATGATGGTGACGACGATGAAGAGGCTGATGAGGAAAAAGCAGATGATGAAGATGGAGAGGAACCTGAACTACCAAGTGGTTTGACGGGTAACAAATGTTTGTTAATCATTGAATCATTACAATGCGTTTCATTGAATCATTACAATGTGTTGCTTACATGTGTTTCGGCAAAAATAGCTTTGATTTAGGAGAGTCCTAGGCCGCTGATTACACGTTTTGCCCCATATTTTGTCAAAAGTGCTAAATTAATTTGGAACACTTTGATTTGATTAGGGTTTTAAAAAAAATGGAAATGTCTAAATTGCGACACACTGAGCTTGTAGATCTGCTATTTTGAAAAGACTTGCCCAAAATAGGTTGAAAGTGGTTAAGAATTGGCACACATCAGCTGCATCATGGGTAATGCCAACCCAGACAAAAAAAGATGCGAACATCGGCCCGACAAATATATTGCTCTCTCTGCTTATTTTATTTAGCAGTGTTACTGTGTATAAAATACTTATTTTATTTAGCAGTGTTACTGTGTATAAAACACTTGTTTTATTTAGCAGTGCTACTGTGTATAAAATACTTATTTTATTTAGGAGTGCTACTGTGTATAAAATGCCTTTAGTGTTGCCTGTTCGTTGTGTGGTAATGAACAGGGTGTCAACTAAGGCAGACATTGACTCTTGTGGCATTCAATGAAAGGACTCATCAGTGATTCCTGTCAAGAATCACTGCAAGGACAGATTTTATTCATCACTACTAAGACTGTCGGGAACAACAACGTTGACCATGACCATACATGAAAGCTAGGTAGCATTTTTAGGTTTTTACAGAAGATTTTTTTACCGTTTAGGTGCGTGGTCTACCTATGTTATTATTTTTTCTAGAATGATATTCCTATGCATTTGTTGTATTGTTGATGTATTGACGTATTGTCTTGCTTATTACCTTGCTTATTGTATTGATGTATTACCTGCTTATTGTAAATCACTCTGGATTAAACACGTCTGCTAAATGCCTAACTCGTACCATGGCGTTAAGTGGTGAACATGATTTATCAGTTGGTTGATTTTCTAAGTGTCACTTGATTTCCAGCTTATTGTATGAGTTTACAATGTCATGAATCATTTCAGGAGCGTTTGAGGACACCTCCTTTGCGTCCCTGGAGAGCCTGGTGAGTGAGAGCACCCTGAAAGGAGTGAAGGACATGGGATTCGAACACATGACAGAAATCCAGCACAAAACCATCCGGCCCCTGCTGGAGGGAAGGTACGTTCTCCACCTTCTCAATCTCATTATTAGTTATTCAGAACGGGTACACATTATTGCGTATCATTATTTTATGCTTTAACTATTGAAAAATAGCAGATATACAAGCTCACAGCGTGGCACCGAGTGCCGCGCTGCGAGCTTGTATATCTGCTATGTATATATATATTTTTTTTTTATCGTGAAAATTTGAATTTTGACCCGATATTATCAGATTCTCTAAGTGTCTTTTGAATCCTTCAAGGTTTTTTGAAAAACATGTTTCTATGTCAGCAATCTGGCCAGCCATCGTCAAAGAAAAGGTCCTTTTCACTCAACTGGAGCTCAAGTCTGTTCTTGAGAGACTAATATGTCAGTGGTTCTCAAACTTTTTCATGTGAAGGACCCACAAAATGACATCGATTTGGCCACGGACCTCCATCTCAAAATATTTAGTTCCAGGGACTCCCCCAGAAGCAAAATTTGAGTTACAAACGTTTGCTTTAAAAATACATATATTCAAAGATTTGCACACATTTTCAAGACTTTTTCAAAAATAGCAGATCTACAAGCTCGCAGCGCAGCACTCGGTGCTGCGCTGAGAGCTTGTATATCTGCTATTAGCAATAATTCTAGGCCTAAATGGGTTAACCACAACTACCTGGTGTTATTGTCTGTCTGTCTGCAGGGACGTCTTGGCAGCTGCTAAGACAGGCAGTGGTAAAACGCTGGCCTTCCTGATCCCCTCTATAGAACTCATCTATAAACTCAAGTTCATGCCCAGGAATGGTATGTATTTCACTTTATATTGGTACAATTATTATTAGGATTACAGAACGCTATAGCAGATCCTGCGAGCTTGTAGATCTGCTATTTCCATTATTCGTTGCACAAAAAGTATATGGCGTGTGCAGATATAAGAGAAGTGAGGAGGGCCTGTCACCTGACGGGGTGATTTCCCCAGTTTGGACGTAGCGCATGGAAGGAACACGTTATTCCAACCGGTTCCTTTCCCCTCCATCAGGCTCCATCAGGCGCAAAAGTATGGTTTATGTATGTTTAGGCTAATTTATATCTGCAAATAGACTAATGTTTTAAAATAAATAGTTGATCCGATACAATAGGATCCGAAATGTAGTGGAGTAGAAGGAAAGTACTGGAAATTGGACTCGAGTACAAATACCGACAAGTACAGTACTCAAGTAAATGTACTTGTAGTATTTACACCACTGCTCTCTGCTGTGATGTGATGGGTTGTGTGAGCCAGCCCCAAACAATGCGCACAACAGATCACTTTATTCAATTTGACGAATTTTATACGCATATTCGCGTCGCACTTTGGTGTGTATGGGAAAAGCGTCGTTTTCTTTTTCCGCGACGCTTCGCTAATTCGCCGGTGCGTAAAGACCTTAAGAGTTACATACTCGTAAGGGTCAATTTAAATCTCCCAAAAGGATCTTTTTCTTTTAGTTTCTTTTACTTTGTAGGTGGTTATTGTACTGTCTAGTAACTTGAAAAATAACCATAAAAACCAACATGACAAAAGAAAGAAAGATAAGAAAACTTTAAGACCTTTTTGGTTATGGTGCGGTTGTATATATCCTGAAGTTTGTGTATGGTGAAACAGTTTGGGAGAATATGGCGATCATGTATTTTTCCATATCTGTCCGTCCTCAGGCACCGGGGTGGTGATCCTCTCCCCGACCCGTGAGCTGGCCATGCAGACGTACGGCGTGATGAAGGAGCTGATGACGCATCACGTGCACACCTACGGCCTGCTGATGGGAGGCAGCAACCGCTCGGCCGAGGCCCAGCGGCTGGCCAACGGAGTCAACATCCTGGTGGCCACGCCGGGACGCCTCCTGGACCACCTGCAGGTGACCAATGACAAGCACGCAAATAGGGATGGGGACGATTAGCGATTTTATCGTGATAAAAAAAACACTCACAATAATCGTATTGTGGAGATTTAATATATCGCAATATCGTCCTCCATGCACTGGGATCAATTTACCTTTTATTTGCCGAGCTGCATATCCGGTACCACTTAAACCCTCTATAATTGGTAAAAGGTACTTATAATATACTTGATACTGTGAGTCTTTTTTTCACTCTCTTTCAAATGTCTTTGCCAAAAAATAGGCGAACTACAAGCTCGCACCCGATCACAGCTTTCAAACAAAAAAAGTCCATTGAAAAAAGATTCTTCCATCGCCGAGATAGGTCCTGCTGTGTTTCCTCTGTTTCCGCTCCCGACTGGATACGCAAACCGGAAATCGGACCGGGGTGATTAGAAACAGATCTGCATATTAAATTCCCTGGTTCATCGGGCCTGGCGGAGAGATTCTCGGGGTGGGGCAGTAAATGAGATGAGATTATTTTGTGAATGGTATTTTTTGCCCTTTTGTGTAACGTCTAAATGTATAATCCTAACCCGAATATCTTAGTATCGTAATTGTCAGCCTATCTCTAGAAATCTGTTTAACCATAAAACTGTAAAATGACAATTTCTCTTGTGAGAACCATGAAAATGATCCCCACACAATGTCTCTCTTTCAAATCCTGCTGTACTTGTGGGGACCTTTGGCCTGCACAAGTATAGCAATACTAATACAGGTTACACCTCCAAACAGCTGCTTGTGGTGATCCTCCTGCAATGTGTTGTGGTCGTCCTGTCAGGAAAATGTTGATTTCACGCTTTTGAGATTTTAAACGTTTGTAACTGTCCTATGTGCAGAACACCCCCAACTTCATGTACAAGAACCTGCAGTGCCTGATCATAGACGAGGCTGATCGTATTCTGGAGGTCGGCTTTGAAGAGGAGCTCAAACAGATCATCAAACTTCTGCCCAGTGCGTATATTTGTACCACAACATAAAGTACACTGTTAATGGCACTTCACCCATTTTCAACATGCCTTCATTATATAATTGGTCCTCACTAATAAATTGTAAATATGGTATATAAGATAAGATGGCACAATTTCTGTCCTCTCACTCCGTCTCAGAAGAGGGCTTTGGACAGCTCGGATAGCTGCTTACCAGTGACGAGATTTATGAAATAAATAAACTGCAAACAGTGTGATAAAATGCCTTTAAGTGTTGCCTGTTCGTTGTGTGGTAATGAACGGGGTGTCAACTAAGGCAGACAGTGACTCTTCCAGTCTGCAATGAAAGGAGCGCTCTGTGATTCCTCTCAAGGAGAATTGGAAGAACACATCATCAGATAATAGATTAGATTCTGTGTTGTCTGGCGACCATGCTTCTGAGATAGGGCTGGGCCATTTGGAAAAATACAATATCACGATACTTAACAGTACAACCACCTACAAGGTCACAAAAACTAAAAGAAATAGATCCTTTAGGGAGGTCTAAATTGATCCTTACAAGTATGTAACTCTGGCAATATACAAATGAAACCAAATGGACCCTTACGGGTCCATTTGGTTCCATTTGTATACTGTCAGAGTTAAGGGGAGACCGTGACATTGTAACTGTAAAGTTTGAGAAATACTGATTTAGACCAAAATGCAGGTTTAAATGAATTCTGCAATGAATCTCTATTTTAACAATTCAACAGGATTTTTAACTCATTTGCTGCCATTTAACAATACCTTCGTACTCCAATCCTGCCAAACTGTCTCCATAGACTTCCATGTAATTCATAGTGCACGGATCATGCACACCCATGCCTAGATAATGCACCACGTGTGTCCACATTGCTCACAGCTTTCAAACAAAAGAATCCGAATGGAAATCCGTTCAGGCATTCATGAGATAGCAGCCACTATGTTTTACACTGTTGTGAGCTTGGAGGTCTGCTACCTGAGTTGTATGGGGGTTGTATGGGGGTTAAACAAGCAATTTCGCGATCACTATCATGCAAATTTTTTTTTTCAAAATGGCGGCCATTCTCGGGTTCCTCGGGCGTGGCAGGGAGGGACATCCCAAAATTCTCGGGTTCCTCGGGCTTGGCAGGGTATGAGTTAATAAGGCTCCATCATTGTATCACGATATGTACGATATCTCTCAAAAGGCATATCGTGGAGACATTGTATTGTCTCTCAACCATATTTATCACCATATCGCCTAGCCCTATTCTGAGCTGAGCTTCCTTTCCTGAACTGGTGTTTTTAACAGAGAGGAGACAGACCATGCTGTTCTCAGCCACACAAACACGCAAAGTGGAGGATTTGGCTCGTATTTCTCTGAAGAAAGAGCCTCTGTACGTTGGAGTGGATGACAACAAGGAGCAGGCCACCGTGGATGGACTGGAGCAGGTACTGCTGGTCACTGGTGTATTAGTATATATAGTATAAATTGCAGGTATATTACCGGTATGTGTTTCTTGGTGAATTTAGCCATATTTCCTTATACAGGGGTGGGGTTTGGTTGTGGAGAGGATGATTTTTAAGCTCACATTTAGAACCAATAACTGAATTATAACTGAATAATTGAGAAGCAAGGTTATAGACAAATACATATATTTTGTCTCCACTCTGCGTCTGTTTTGGTCGCACTAGAATAATTATTTGCACTCGCACAAATGTTCCCCATGATATTTGACCTCATTTACTAAAAGGTTGGAACGTCTGATTTAGATGAAATAAATGGTAATTGTAAAACGTATGCATAAATGCCTTTAGTGTTGCCTGTTCGTTGTGTGGTAATGAACAGGGTGTCAACTAAGGCAGACATTGACTCTTGTGGCATTCAATGAAAGGACTCATCAATGATTCCTGTCAAGAATTACTGCAAGGACACAGGCTTTTGTAAATAAATCGTTTTAGGGCTGCAACTTAGGGATGGGACGACAAGCGATATTGTCGTTTATCGTGATAAAAAACACTCACGATAATCGTATCGTGGAGATTTAATTTATTGTGATATCGTCCTCCGTCATGCACTGGGATCAATTCACCTTTTATTTGCCGAGCTGCATATCTGGTACCATTTAAACCCTCTATAATTGGTAAAAGGTACTTATAATATATGTACTTGATACAGTCTTTTTTTCACTGTCAAATGTCTTTGCCAAAAAATAGCCGAGCTTTGCGAGCTTGTAGATCTGCTATTTTTTGATAAATGTTTCCGCCCCAGGATAATGGATTTTGATTATCGCAATAATATCGTAAATCGCAATTTCTTTTGTCACAATAATGGTGATATGAAATGTTCATATCGTCCCATCCCTAGTACTGCAGCTATTGATCAAGAGGTCAGATGGGTGGTCAGAAGGTTGTGTTGAGTTTAACCTGGTGTTCTGTGCTCTGTGTCTGCTGCTGTTGTGTGTGTGGTGTTCAGGGCTACGTGGTTTGTCCGTCAGAGAAACGCTTCCTCCTGCTCTTCACCTTCCTGAAGAAGAACCGGAAGAAGAAGCTGATGGTGTTCTTCTCCACCTGCATGTCTGTGAAGTATCACTATGAGCTGCTCAACTACATCGACCTGCCAGTCATGGCCATCCATGTAAGACCATCTGTCTATCTGTGGTTCATCCTTATCATTTGGCCTAGGAGTGGGTGATAAATATGGTTGAGACGATACGTCTCTCCACGATATGCCTTTTCAGAGATATCGTATATATCGTGATACAATGAGGGAGCCTTATTAAAAATCCTGTTGAATTGTTAATACAGAGATTCATTGCAGAATTCATTTAAACCTGCATTTTGGTCTTAATCAGTAGTTCTCAAACTTTAAAATACGGGTCTATTCATTTTCATTTGAATACTATCAGAGTTACATACTTGTAAGCATCAATTTAGACCTCCCAAAAGGAACCCAGAGAGTCCCTGGACCCCACTTTGACCCCATAAAAAGTTTGGGCTTGTTTATGGGTCAGCAGTTGCTCAGGGGTAGAAAACCGTCATTAGAACATGAAGGGTTCCCAGTTCGATCCCAGGCTCCCCCAGAGTTGGTGTCGAAGAGTCCTTGAGCAAGACTCTGAACCCCTAACTGCTCCCAGTGAGTAGGTTGGTGCCTTGCATGGTTTCCTCCGCCATGATCGGTGTATGAATGTGTGTGTGTGTGTGTGAACGGGTGAATGTAATGAATGTGTGTGTGAATGGGTGAATGTGCCTTGGACAGGGCTTAAAGTTCTCCGTCCTGGGGACGGATTTCCGTCTTGAGGAGTCCCTAGGGGCTATTTAAGAGATCAGAGCAGATTCGCAAAAAAATAAAAAAGTCGAGCCATCTGCGCTAATTATTTTTATAGCATCAGTTCCACTGTGGTGCGGTACAGAGTGCTGGTGTGTCATGTACTTCTAATTCAGTTCAGTCCAACTACTTCCTGTAAGTAGACTTAAAAATAAAACCAGTAGACGTGACTTGACTGTTGACTTGATCAGATTACGGCGTCTCTTATTTTGAAATCCGCTCGCTGTACTGAGAGGAAATGGCTCTGTTTGTTAGCAAGGTTGTTGCAGCTGTACCGGGAAGCTATTGGCTACGACGATGCACAACAAAACATCACGTGGATTACTTGCAATAGTTTGGCTAAAGTTCATATTTATCATAAGAATAGAAAATCATGCTCCTATGGCTTAAACGATGGACACCGTTTGGAAGTGTGTTAAACTTTTGGGACCTCCGCTCCGCTGCACTGGTGGTGTTATGTCATGCTGCAAAGTAATGGGCGATTTGAGACGTCGCTCTCTCTGTATGGATAGCAGTGTCCAAAAGAAATCACAGGAATAATGGAGGGGGGGGGGGGTTGCAAAATACATTTCCGTCTCGGGATTTTTTTTTGCTTTAAGCCCTGGCCTTGGATAAAGGTGCTATATAAATTCACAATTTACCATTTTTAAGCTAAAACATATTGAAAGGTTTGTCTATCACAAAAAACCTCTTTGACCACAATGTGACGACTTGTAATCGTCCGTTTTTTATATCTTTTCGTACGAGATCTATATAATGTGTGTGCATGCTTATTTGCTTACAAATGTCGCGGGGTCTCAGCTTCTGTCAGATGTAAGAGTAAAAATGTTGGGATCCACTGATATGTAAAAGTGTGTTTGTGTGTGTGTGTCCATCCCAGGGGAAGCAGAAGCAGACCAAGCGAACCACAACGTTCTTCCAGTTCTGCAACGCCGACTCTGGCATCCTGCTGTGTACGGACGTAGCAGCCAGAGGCCTGGACATCCCTGAGGTGGACTGGATCGTCCAGTACGACCCCCCAGATGACCCCAAGGTGGGTGTGATGATTGATGACTGTTGTGCTGTGTTTGAAGGAGTCCTACATCCACAGGCTGTGAATGTGATGTGTTTGTAAGAGTATATCCACAGGGTGTTTGATTGATTGAAGATTTTATTAGAAGGTTGCATAGGTACAAGATCAACTAAAAGGAGATCCTAGTAAGCTTTACGGCTTATTTACATAGGAACCACTTCATGTATCTCATGTAACATTGAGACAGACAGAGTACAGTACTATGCAAAGGATATCATCAATAACAAAAAAGAAAGAAGCCGTTAAGAAGAGAGAAAAAAGGATAGAAAGATAAAAAAAAAGAAATTACAGTGGAACAGGGGAGGTAAGGATTGGCTTAGTCAATTATTGGTTTTGAGTAGCAGCCGTCTGTAGGTGACTTTTTAGGCCGCTATACCACATGTTAGTGGTTTAACTGGAGAATGAATTGGAGCCTTTTTTTTGTCCAATCTGGGTTGAACGTGATTTGTGGAGCTGCCTCTGGTGTTGTAGTGGTGGACATCCTTGATGTTGGTCAGGTACATGGATATCTTAGGGGTGTAGTGTATCTTGTACAGATGCTGTCAGCTACTGTGAGCAACCCCACACTTATATAGTCATAAGTGGTGAGGTGGGTCCGAGAAGGAAGCCCAAGCAGGACCCTAATCTGTTTGTTTTGGGCTGTTTGGAGCTTTAACTTTAAGGCAGGTGTGATGTTGTGTATTGTTGTGTGTTTGTAGGAGTACATCCACAGGGTGGGCAGGACGGCCAGGGGTCTTAACGGAAGAGGCCACGCCCTACTCATTCTCAGACCTGAGGAGCTGGGATTTCTGCGCTTCCTCAAACAGGCTAAGGTAACCTGCACGCACGCACGCATGCACACACGCCGCACGCACATAGTCCGTAGTTTTACAAATGAACAGCACCGGCGAGCAACCACCTATGAATCGTGATGAGATGAAAAGTTAAAATGAACCAGAGTTGGCTATGTATGTGTAATATGTTATTTTATTTATTTAGGTATTGTGTTTACAGTGGGTTTTGTGGGGTTTGTATGTCTGTGGGGTTGTATGTTCTTTTTTTTTTTTTTTTTTACCCAGAGTTTGGGACGTTTTTGAAGAAAAAATGTTTTGTTTCAAAAAAAACATTTTGACCTAAAAAAATGTATTAGGCATGATCGCGATCGCAAAATTGCATGTTTAACGCCCATACCAACCCCATCTTTCAAACATGGCAGCCATGTTTGTTTACATAATGTAAAAACATAATGGCTGATATCATGATCTAGGCATGGGAGTGCATGATCCGTGCACTATGAATTACATGGAAGTCTATGGAGACCATGGCATCGCGGACCTTCAAAGAGATTTAATTGATAGCAACAAAGTGTTAATAAAACTTTAAGTTACAAAACAAAATGAACCAGAGTTGTTGTTTGGTCCGGAATTTTGTAGATCACTGTATTGTATCATTCAACTCTCTTCACATGGATGCTAATATACAGTATGAGTTACTTACTGTACACAGTACTTATTGTATGGATGCCAATATGAGTTAGTTACTGTACACCTGTACACCGTATGTATTGTACTGTGGAATGTAGGGCAGCAACAAAGGATTTCCACTTCTTGCTGCTAATGTATTGTCTTCAACGTTTTCAGGCCAGGGTACCTTAGTTGAGAGAGAGAGATGAAGCAGGGACCCCCACAACCTTTTCATAGATTCCATATAGTTTCATGGTTTGACAGCACAATCATCAGTGTATTTTGGATTCATGTCAATTTGTGTTTTCAGACATTTAACCACTTGAACTGTCAATACTTCATAAACTTGACATTTCACTGTACTTAGTCTGCTCTTTTCCCCCTCCAAAGCTCTTTGCCGATCTACAAGCTCACAACGGCGTTGTGAGCTTGGAGATTTGGAGGACCCCCTGTAGTAACTCTGAGGACCCCCTAGGGTCCCGGACCCCCTGTTGAAGACCCCTGATATAGTGTATTATTGTATATTGGTTATAATTATCTTAATGATATTGTGATATAGTGTATTATTGTATATTGGTTATAGTTATGTTAAAGGTGTGTGTCCTTTCTTAGGTTCCCCTGAGTGAGTTTGAATTTTCCTGGACTAAAATATCTGACATCCAGTCCCAGGTAAGAGAAATCCTTTCAGTTTGAATCTCAAACGGTTTGCTATTGTCATATATTTGAGTTTTTTTTAACACGAGTGTTGACTGTTTTGTGTTTCTCAGATGGAGAAGTTGATAGAGAAGAACTATTTCCTCCACAAGTCGGCCCAGGAGGCCTACAAGGCCTACGTCAGAGCCTACGACTCGCACTCGCTCAAGCAGATCTACAGCGTCAATACCCTCAACCTCCCCACGGTGGCGCTATCCTTCGGCTTCAAGGTCCCCCCTTACGTCGACCTCAGTATCCTTTCGCCGGTCCGGTGGCAAATGTTTGTCCCCATGTGTCTTTGAAATAAAGGCTGCAATAGTTAAACAAACTAATAGATTTAAACGATTATACAAAAGAATAATGTCTATAATTTATCAAATCTATGAATAATCCATCCCCATTTTACTCATGTCATTTTACATTATAAGCTAAATGTATTTCAAAATAATTGTGACTGGCACTGGCAAATCTACAAGCCCACAACACATCACATGTAAATATGTATAATATATAGATGTATAATATTAAACATGAGTTTAATATTAATAATTAGATTTATAGATATTTCTTGATAATATAATTTTTTTTAAATGATTTGATTAATTGAAAAAGTAATCATTAAGAAAATGATCTATAAATATAGTTGCAGCAGCAGTAGTTGTAGTCACTGTGTGTATTTGTGGTTAAATCGAAGTGTATAAGTTTAGATCAGATTGTACAAATGAAAACAAATGGACCTGTGTTTACAGGACCATTGGTTCCATGTGTACACTCAAGGAGTTACAGACCCCATAAGGTTTGGTTCCATGTGTACACTCAAGAAGTTACAGACCCCATAAGGTTTGGTTCCATGTGTACACTCAAGGAGTTACAGACCCCATAAGGGTGCATTTGTTTCCATGGCGGTCCCCGGACCTGCCGTTGAGAATCAGTGGGGTGTCACGATATGACATTTTACATGACGATTCATTTTCACTTAAATAATTGCGATTAATGATTTAATTGTGTTTTTCTCGTTGACAAATACATTCCTGTTTGGCTTGTAGGCTTTGAAGTTGCACATGGCAGATATGACACGTAACCTAAATATACAAAGAAATTACTGTCATATTTGACAAACTTTATACTTAAAAAAAAAACATAGTGGAAATGGCCGATCTACAAGATCGCAACAGGTCGCATTGCGATGCACTGTGAGCTTGTAGATCGGCTATTTCCATTATTTTTGAAAATGTTTGAAAATATATGAAAATTTTTCAACATGACAAAATGATTGCGACTGTCAAATAAACGGGTCTAGTGGTGAGTGTGTTCTCCTCAACCAGCCCTCCTCCCAGACGTCCACAGCAGCAAAGGGGCCAAGGTGCAGAAGAGGGGGGGCGGGGGGGGCTTCGGCTACCAGAAGAACAAGAACGTCCACAAGTCCAAGATCTTCAAGCACGTCAACAAGGGCAAGCGAGACGGCAGGCAGTTCTCCCGCTGAACGCAGCTCTGCTGGGAAAACACAGGGATTCAACAAGATGTTGGATTTCACTCATTTTCTTTATAAGATCAAAGAAGTGCTGTAGAATGGGGTCAAACTAGCGGTAGAATGCATCGTTTCTATTGCTTAAATTGTAAATTGATGTCGATATGTAATTTCTTCAGCTGATTGGCTGTAGAACAGGGGTCAGGGGGTCTGGGACCCCTAGGGGGTCCTCGGAGTTACAACAAGGGTCCTCCAAACCTTTTTTATATTAACCACTTGGGACTCTCGTGTCCTTATTCTGAGAACTTTTGGCCAAAAATAGCAGATCTGCAAGCTCACAACGCCTCGCGCTGCGAGGTGTGAGCTTGTAGATCGGCTATTTTTGGCAGAGAGGTTTGGTGTAGAGGTGAAAAAGAGCAGACCAAGTACAGAGTGAAAGGTCAACTTTATTAAGTATTGACGGTTCAAGTGGTTAAATATCTGGAAACACAAATTGACATTAATCCAAAATACACTGATTGTGCTGTCAAACAATGAAACTATATGGAATCTATGAAGAGATTGAGGGGGTCCCGCTCCATTTCGCTCTCAACTAAGGGGTCCTTGGCCTGAAAACGTTGAAGACCCCTGATATAGAACAGCAGGAGCATAGGTTTAGAATGATAACCAAAGCTCATACATAATTCTACATATTGTGCTAACTATTTCGGAAACACATTTCTAATGTGAAGGACACCTTAAACACAGGGCTTGTCCTATTAAAAAGGTAGTTTTTGCTTGCCCTGCACAGACGTCTACATGTATATAATGTATTCTTGTTTATGTGTGTGTGTTCTTCAGACCATCCCTGGCTCATTTTGTTCCTGTAAGTTGAACAGGTATTTTGTAAATGTTGATACTGGCCCTGCATTCCTCTCGTGTGCTAACATGGGCTCTTTATTAAAACCAGCAGATATTTAGTATTCTTCACTCTACCTATCTTTGTTAAATATATCACTTGGAGCTGTGTGTGTGTGTGTGTGTGTGTGTGTGCGTGCGTGCGTGCATGTGCGTTGGGGTATTGAAATTAGGTCGCAGACGAATAAAAACGACCCATACAAATGAAGGAATTTAATTAGAATTGTTAAAATCCTAATCATTTAATGGTCCATTATTGTTCCAAAAATAAAGCATCCAAACGAGCTTTTAACTGCTACTGCTTTCCATTGTGTAAAATTGTGTCAATTGTGTTTGCTAAATTGAAAAAACTATTTTCAAGACATTGGCTCTATCTCAGGTTCTAGTAATAGACAATACTATTTACTTCAGTTAATGCATATAACTGAAAATATTTTGTAGCAAAAGATTTGGTCTTTTCTTTTTTTTACCATTATGAAAGCAAAATCACAAATTGTACTTGGTAAAATTCTAATGATACCCATTCTGTGTGTGTGTGTGTGTGTTAGAGCGCGAGAGATTATTTGAGACATGGTATATATTTGAAAAGAAATGCTTGAGTCACACTGTACAATGGAGTTGCCGTTATTAAATGTGACAGAATTTCAAAAGTTGAATTGTTATTTCCCTGATGTGACATGACCTTTGCAGTAGACAGTAGCAACAAATCAGATTTGATCAAAATGAAAAACAGAAGTTGAGGCAGGCATAAAAAATCCATATGCACTGGTTGAGAATAATGAATACAACCTCATTGTTCCCTTTAGAACAAGCCGTCATATTTTGCTGGTTTGTTACAAGGTGGTTGAAAACGGTCAAGATAAAATTAATCTAATGTAGGAAACAAAATGACTCAAATAACTCAAGTTTAAATTATTTTTAAAATGGATTTTGAAAGTTATGTTTTGTGTTTTAGTGTTTCTTACAAAGTAATATTGATTAATCAGTGGCCTAATTCAGTATTGTCTGACAAATAGGAAAAATAGATCTAAAAGCATAATCCTATTTTTAGATGAAAAGTTTCAAACAATTGGGCTCAAAATAAAAGTGAAAATAGCCCATGCTTGCAGCTCACAACGTTGAGTTTGTCGATCAGCTTTTTTCATTTTTGCACAACACCATTGTGCGGTTAATTGATCTGTTAATGTATAAAGAAATATATGTGCTGCTTAATTCTATTAGCTGAAAATGAAAGTGATAGAATAATCGCTAAGAAAATAATCAGTGGTTTCAGGACACTTAGCCAGTCGTATCCACATTTGCTTAAGGTGTAGGCTTGATCCCACTGCTGTCAATTATTTTTCACTTGAATTTTAAAAAGCCTCAAACCTATTTTTGAGCGGTGCTAAGCGCGCCCTATGTCTAGCTTTGTGTGTAGGTCCCTATGTCTGTATGTGTGTCCGTATGAGCACGAGACTAACGTCACACCAGACCAACGTCATAGAATATCTCAAAATTAGCTTGCATATAAATGCAAGTTATTAGAAAGTACGCAGAGTCACTTTGCACTGGTGACATTTATTTTTATTTTTTATGAGCAACAGGTTTACATGTTAAAGCTATACTGTGTAAGTTGCTCAACTAGTGGTCAGTAGCGTCCGCGTCTTTAGGCCGTTTTTCGCCGCGGACCGGGCCTCACACCCCCGCGTCACCCCCGCGTCTGCCTCCACCTCGCCGAGATCTATCTTTAGAGGGGTCCCTGGTTCCTGTGCGTTCAGGCATTCCGGAGAGACGGAGTGTTTCACCCGAGTATAGATAGAGACACACGGGCGCCTACAAATATGGCCGCCCTATTGTGATAGCTAGCGACCCCACTTCAAGATGCGCTGTGATTGGCCGGCAGTGTATAACCCTCGCTGTGATTGGCCGGTAGTGTATGATGACGTAATTTTTGCGCGAAAACCGGACCCCGGTCAGGATCATAGAAAACATATAAAGAGAAGGCTTCAGAAGCTGAAAATAACGGAGTGGGTGTTCTAAAACTTTAGCGATTTAAGAGTTAGGACAATTTTAAGATTTGTTTTATAAAAAAAGTTACATGGTACAACTTTAAAGGTATATTCAGTGATTGTATTTCATTCAAATAAAAATATAATTGGTACATTTTCCATTCATTCTCCTCACTAGAATGTGTGCTGACCATATAAGGACTTCCACCATGGCCTGTGTTGCGAGCATAGCTATATTCAGTTTTCAGAGGTAGCCAGCCAGTCCTCGACCAATCAGGGTAGAGTATGGCCATAGTTATGTTATGATGTTTAGTTATGATGGTCAAAATAAAGGTTTTGAGAACCACAGTCGCTCTGAATTAAGAACGTCTGCTAAATGCCTAGATTGTAAACTACTGAACTCATAAAATGCGTAGTAGTAGTAAATCAGTATCATACATATCCTGAAGCTGGAGTCGTAGGCCTACCGATATTCAGTGATTGGGTCTAATGATCAAAACGAGAACATTATAATGGTGTAAAAAATCTATAAAAAACTAAACATTTCCACGCTGTAAGGCCAGTAAGGGACAAGATGACCCCCGGCCACTTTCATTATCACTGAATACACCTTTAAGTAAAGTAAGCCTACTTCGAATGCTACTGTTCCAGACAGTGGCACTGAACCGAGGACCGTTGCATTTCTGGAGCACTGACATATCTATCGCCAAAGACTGGAGGTATTGAAGTACCTTTGCAGGTGCAAAGTGAACATTGTTCAAGTGGTCCACTTTGCCTTTGAACATTCACCCTGAGATTTATGCCATCAATGAACTAGTAGTAAAGCTGACAGCTAAATATCTAAACTCGCATATCCATTTCATTCTTCTTCTGAAATGGTAAAACAAAAAGCTATGTATTTGGGACGCATGATTAATCGGGCCATCATATCGGTATCTGCTATATCGTCCATACAAATGCATTATCGGTATCGAACCTACAGTATGTCGTCCATAAAAATGCATTATCGGTATTGAACCTACAGTATATCGTCCATAAAAATGTATTCTCGGTATCGAACCGATATCAAAATAACGGTTTAGCCAAATTTTTTAATGTGAAGCTGAAAAAGCCCTTTGTAATGATGAAGGCTGAAGAAGCTTAGCGTCCATATTCTAAGAACTTTAGCCAAAAATAGCAGATCAACACTTGTAGATTGGCTATTTTTGGCAAAGAGCTTTGGGGGGGGAAAAGAGCAGACTAAGTACAGTGAAAGGTCAAGTTTATTAAGTAGGCCTATTGACAGTTCAAGTGGTTAAATATCTGAAAACCCACATTAACATGAATCCAAAATAGGCTGATGATCGTGTTGTCAAGCAATGAAACTAGGCTATATAGAATCTTGGAAAGGTTGTGCGGGTCCCCGCTTCATCTCTCTCTCAACTATGGGGTCCTTGGCCTGAAAACATTGAAGACCCCTGCCCTACACTTAGAAAATTACAAAAAGATCATGAGCGTTATGAGCTCGTAGATCTGATGATAAATCTGCTAAAAAAGACAATTTCAGACATGACCAATGACATGGCCACCAGGTTGAAAGTTAATATATCGTTGCAGACAGGACAACACAGATATAGCATGCGTCAGCCACATGTATAGTAAAACTCAGCACAAAAAGAAAGGAAACTTGTCTTCGGTCCATTATATCTCCCCTTTAATAATCCAATTTGTATTGTGTTTTAGGCCTATATAATTTTCATCTGTGATTCGTCACCTTTACAACGAGGTACTGATGCGTCGTCCTATATCCTAAATAGTCCAGTTATGAGACGTTTACACAGGAGCACAGTTCAGCTATTAAAACTCAGCATTGTTTAATGATTACACAGGGTAGATTCCCCACATGAATATATAAACATATGAACAGCAAATGCATGAAAGTAAACAGAATACAAGCCTGATATTTCACAACATAAAGTTGCATCCACAGCAAGCTAGAAGACAGCGTCCACCTGAAACCAACAAGTTTCAGCTGCACTCCGGAGAGATCTCTGAAGGACCCCTTATCTGCAACTCTATATATCATTCTACCAGCAGCGGCCCTCCTTTCTGGCCAGCAGTGCTCAAGGAACACTCTAAAGAAAGATAGTTGTTTTAGCTTAAAGGAATAGTTCACACATTTTCACATTAATCCCTCCTTGATCACTCTTTAGTGATCACTCAGTTAAAGAAATGTTGAACACAGTTTTTAATCATTTCATGTAACATGCTGAGTTTTGAACAACAACAAATCAAGGTCCAGTATTTATGAGCTAGGTGAGCAGAGGAAACCATTTTAGGCGAAACTCTTACACTAGGGGTTTTTCGTTTGTTTTTTTCTTTTTCCCCTACCATTCGGACGCTGCTCACATTATTTTGGACCATTATTGACATTCATGGAAATTCATACAACAAGCTTTACTGAATACAATGGCATAAAAATGTGTAACATTGAATATATTTCTTTATTGCAATTCTTCTGAGAGACGGGTCTTTTGCTGCGTCCCAGGAATTGATTCCGTACCCCGACAATCCAAATTTCACCCACTGCCAATTAATAGTTCACATGGCAATGAGATAAAAGGACTATCGGGAGGTTACTCTTCCAAGACACAGCCAGACTCGCCCCTCCTATTTGTATCCTTCACCCTCTATCGGACTTGATGGAGTGGTGATGCATGCGATCTTGAGGTCAAGTTGTGGGTCAAGGAATGCTCTAAAGGGGCCTTCTGTGTATAGCTATTCATTTAATCACATTCTGTGTGCCAAGGGAGTGTTGGGCGTACTGTGCCAAAAAATGTCTAAGGAGATAAGGATATCCCTGGGAAAATATCAGTTGTTTCTTGACATACATCTATCCCATAAAAATGTTGCATCTGTTTATTATACATAATTGTGTTATGCCCCTCCTAGATAAAAATAAACATGTGTAGAATTGTAAAGAGTGTTCGATCCCAAGTTTTGTTCAGTGAAATCTGAACTAAATGTCATGTGATGAGTGAGGGGTGTCACCATGTTAAACTACGGCAGTAGACTGTGCACTTGAACTATGAATATTTAATTCCAAAAAGCCTGTGTGTGAACATAGGGACACAGCTGTCTCTACTATCTACTGAGAATCGGGAGTAGAGATTTGACAGGAAAGCAGAACGTTAACCCCCTCCTTTTATGACTCACATAAAAGCGAATAACTAGACTTGTTATTCTTTACCCCAATTAAAATCTTATAGCTGGGGAATATACATATAATATATTTATACCTCCCTCCTTGACATGCCAGTAATGGCATGGCACATGTATAAATATAGTACTTAGTTTAAACCATAGGGCACACAGTTTTGTTCCTCTTGGCATCGAATAAACAACA
This sequence comes from Nannobrachium achirus, assembly GCF_963921795.1. NCBI lineage: Eukaryota > Metazoa > Chordata > Actinopteri > Myctophiformes > Myctophidae > Nannobrachium > Nannobrachium achirus. The sequence goes on from NC_137829.1 coordinate 30,505,886, forward strand.
ACGGGGAAACACAGCAGCATATAACACTAAAGTACCGGGAGACACCGCACCATGGGTAAAATTACTGACAGGGTCACGAACACACCCATCAATAACAACATTATCAATTATTGTCCCCAATGTGAAAATAGTACAAATCCAAGTTTACTATAGGCAACCATCACAATGTTGTACCACAAACCTGAGACCCTTCAGGATTTACCCGTAAGCTGGAGGTCTTTTTATGATTAGACCTGTAGGGCCGTTGTATTCTCAGAGAGACCCACCGCACACCCACACAACCAAGGCGTATATTCCTTATCAAATTGCACTGAAGTACTTTAATTTAATCTGTACACTTGAGTCCTCAGAGCGTACGTTACGCCTCAAGCAGTTGTTGGGACTTTTTTGGCTCCCAGAAATAAGAATGGCACGGTGACCATAGCCAGACAACAGCAACCCCCACCAGCTTTTCTCCGCTCAACCAGAATAACGGCAGCATCAAACAGCCTGATAATTTGAATAATAGTTGGCTGCCAAGTGAAACTACAATTTGTACTGTTACACCTATCGGACAAAATACTAACAATAATTTAGAATAACCCAACATGGTGTGCGCCCACGTAATCCTTCAGATCTGCCTACAAATAAATTACTACAACTAGAATTATACCAGAGGTAGGCAACCTTAGAGCATGCTTTCATTACAGTTCCGGAATTGTTTTCTGAAAAAATAACTAACATAACTTACAGGAAATGGGTGTTGTCACTTGCCCTCATTGGCATCAACAACACAAGTATAAAAGACAGTTTCCCTAGACCCATTCTAGTGGCAAACAATACAGTAAAGACCAGTGTTGCCAGATTCTGAGAGAAATAAGTAACAATGTGTACAAAAATAACACTAACGGGAAAAATCTCGGAGGTGTCAAAAGATAAACTGGAAATAAATATCACTCAAAGAACACAATAAAGTAACACTGGCATGGCAACGTTTTGACCGGGTACACTATATAAATCAGCGTATACAACACCCTTTCTTTCTTATAGAAATGCGTACAACAAAATACCGCACTTAAAACCTAGCAGATCACATAAATTTCTCAATACACGACCCTCCTTGACAAGCAAAGTAAAATCAAACAATAAAAAATAACAAAGACCTTTCTAACTGTGGATCATGACATTTCAGTTATATATAAAATAAACTTCCCCATTCAAACATCTTATTTTTTCCTCAGTATTGTTCATGTAACCTGGTGTGGTTCGGCTTATCCATTATAATTATAAATTCAAAATGATTTATCACACATTTTCCACCGCGGATCACTTCCTCATTTACTGAAAGCAGACCTGCAGAGGACTGGAGATGAGATTTATGGCTCTTTAAGTGAGCCAGAGCTCTGGGATCCGTTCCTTTCAAAGATCCGTTCTAAAGACACACTCATTCCAGTTATTTAGTTACTTTAGTTATTCACCTCTACATTGCAATAAAATAATGTTTGTACTTTTTCCACAACTACTCATTAGAAAAGAGTGGCCCCCTCTGCTGCGAACCAGATCCCATCACTCGCAAAAAACCTTTCAGGAGCACGTGGTGAAATTTACCGGGGGCATAGAATGTCACTAAAACCCTGACCTCTGGCCGGGGACTGGGGAGGGAGTTCTGGGAGATGGGTGGGTTATTGCTCCGAGTCTAATAATCATTATAACACTGTCCCGACATCAAAACATGAGAGATTTTTTACTATGGGGTGTCATTAAAACTTTGTTGACACGGCACATTTGAAAAAGAAAAAGCTGGCCCTACTTTTTCAAAAAGGTTACAGACAACCTCCTTTATAAAATTCAATGAACTTAAATTATCAAAAACAAACAAACAACAACAAAAAAAATAAAACGATAATAATAATAATAATACTTAAAACTATAAAAGAAATATCGTGTCATTATCATTAACAGATCTATGCATATACTGTAGTTGTAATCATCATAGGGAGAGAGAGCTTTTGCAACATCTACAGGGGGGGGGGTCATATAGCCTAAGAGTGTGCATTTTTACCATGTTCCCTCCACTGTCGAGGCTGATTAAATGACACAAGCTGAAAAGTTAGGAGACAGCAAACCCATGGATAACTGTCCACTTAAGTTGAATAACTTCTACAAAACGGTTAGGGCTCATAAAACACAAACAAAATGAAACAAAATACAACAATACAACAATTGCCAAACAAAAACAAAACAACGTAGTCAGATGGTCCAACCAGGCATGTGTACGTAACTTACACATTTCAAACACACATGACATTTTTCTATAATAAGCCCTTTGCTTCTACACGTCTTCTGCCCCATATGGGTACATAACAAACATAAGTAAAGAGATAAAATAAAAGAACAACAAAACCTTATATATAATAACCAAAAAATAAAATCACAGTAAGCAACAGAGGTATGTTGCCTACGCCTACAATACAGTATAGTCACTGTGCCAGATATTCGTTTTCATGGCAGTTCTACAAGCGCGTCTCCCCTATTCTAAATTATCTGCCTGGAAGGAAGAAAAAAAATAAAAAATAATAATAATAATAATAATAATAATAAATAAATAAGTGATTGCCCTAAACTATACAGCTCTGTTTGCATCGCAGGATTTATATAACACTTGTGAACGCCAATCTGCAAGCACACAACATGCAATTATTATTTCCTTTAAAATGTTATATCATCTATAAATTACAGCTTTGATTGTTTCAATCTGAGGCTAATAAATCCAATACTCATTGGTCAGTGGGCCGTTGGTGAGGCAGTCACTAATGCCATAGGCTACTTTTGAGATTCTTGTCAAGCAGCCAGACAGCTGTCACTCTGGGCTCTTACGAGTTAAATAGACTACAGCTCTGTAGTCTGTTAGCTTACATTGTGATTGTTGTTGAATCAAATGAGTTTATTTCTCATCATTATGGGGACTGATACTACACATAACCCGAACAAGTGGTTACAATGATGGGAGGTAGAGTTCACTTATAGAAGTACCACTAAAAGGTTTTAAACCCACAGAAACTCATTTGCTTGTTTGCATTGGGGCCCCTTTGTACTTGATTAAAAAATAATTATAAAAATAAAATAGAAATCGAGTATTAACAAGGACACACTTTGCACGGCGCCAGGACCCATACTGTAGTAATAAAAAAATATATATATATTTATATATTATCTATGAAGGGTAATGGGTGAGGTTTTTTCTATTAATTATCATTATTGCTGTCACTGCTGTCTTTATGCTAGGCAGTTACATAGATCATCATACTCCTCGCACCCGACACAGACGTACACACATCCTGGCCATTCCTCACACACAGACAAAGACAAACACACTTCCCACTAACTGACTAACAGCTGACATGTTACAATCTCTCATATACACACACTTTATCAATCAATTGTCCCCAACACTATAACACCCTTCATTCAATCTAGAAAGTATAACAGTCGTTATGCTGTTTGAAGTGTACTCAATCATTCATTAACACTACACATACAAGGTTTCGGTAGTGACAGGAGGAATGCAGAGGAATCTTCCCCTGCGCTCCTTCCCTCACACATACACTCACTCCCACACAAACATCACTAACGAGTTTCGCTCACCCTCTCTCTCTCTCTCTCTCTCTCTCTCTCTCTCTCTCACTCTCTCTTCACTCACTCACTCTCCATACCACTTGGACTTTACACACTCTGTAGGCCTACACAAACATTTAACACTTAACAAGACTTTTACATGACAGACACATGTATTGTGTGTTCACCGATCTTCGAGATTCACATGTGAATTTCAGTTCAGACAAAACGCAACAACACAACAGATCCGGTGGCATTTGACCTTGTTCTGGACAGCTGCATTCACACTGTTTTGGACTGCAGATTAAAGCACCCTTTACTGCTTTTCCCTTTCTAATTAAAAAACATTCCGTCACAATCATGTTATAAGAGTATCTGTTCTTCAAAAACTATGTTTGTTTTCACCATAAGGGTGGTGACGTAGAAATCCTACATAATTTCTCGCCTTTACGACTAGAACACAGCGGAATTGAAGACTCACAAAAAAATCTGTTCACTTTGCTTCAGATGCAATATAAAATGACACAAAAAGGCTTATGTACAGCGCTATAACATTCACACATCAGCAAAGCAAAAAGATAGATTTCCCTGCCCCCCTCTCAGTTCTTTATTACATTACTAAAACTCCTTTTCTCCTGCGCTCATTAAATGCCAAAGACCTTATCTCTTACCACAGCAATAACACAAAGAGGCCTCTATGCCCTCAGCAGCTGTACATGTCTCAGGGCCATGCACCGGCCATGCACCTACGGTACAGTCTACTAAAACAAAAACAAAAAAGAAACACACCCAATGTGAAGTGAGCGGTGGTCGTGCTTGCATAACATCTTCAGACTTGGATTTAAGTCTAGGATGTACAGGCTATGCTACACACACACACTTTGCTATGGCAAAACGCAGAGAAAAAAAAGCTACAGACATACGCACAGCCACCTACAGGAGCGGTTTGCACCGCTCAAAAAAAAAAAAAAAAAATCACTTCATAACGGTTACAAACTTTACATGATGGTCTTGCCTTCAGTTTGCCCTTATGGTCACTGCCCAAAAAGGTTGACCTTACTCAGCAGTACATAGACATAGTTATAGTTAGTCATGTCTTATGACAAACAACATGATGGTATAAGGAAGACTCTCAAGACTGGACAAGTCAATCCAACAGGGCCACCCATTATGCCTAATGGCTGCTGTTGTACCAGACATGTGACTATGGGTGGCTGTCAAGGTGAGAATATTGGTCCCATTAGTCCGACGGGGCAGCAGTCCGACGGTGGTTAGGGTTATTGTTAGTGTTAGTGTTAGAGTTAGTGTTATGTTCACAAAAAGTGTAAACAATCTGGAATCATCTTGTGGTCCCTGGTTGGCACAAAATATTTTGAAATATGCCTACATATCAATTTGGGAGTCCTGTACAGAGTTACCGGAAAAGTCCTCCTCCTCAGGACCTCCATTCACAGGTCCTACTGGTGACCACCCTAGTGGACACGAATGATGGAGGTGACCAAACTCATGACAATGCCAGCATTCTGCGTTCCGCAGTAAACGTGCGTATTGCTGCGTGTTAAGACCCTGATGTTGCTGCTTTCCTCTCCTCTTTAAACCTCTTTGTGTAGGTCCTTTAAACACAGCGTTTTGCATTGGGTAAGTATTTTGATAATACATGGAGGAAGGTGGGTCTATCACTGGCCAATCTCCAATCACCTCCTGTGGGGCAGGTGTGGTTGCGCTCACTGTCAACATGCACTTAGCAAAGGCTGCATCTTGGGCAGCTGTGTGAAGTTTTTTCTTCTGTCGCTCTAATTCCTGTAGTTGTAAGAGTGCTATTTTATGCGTAATTTCCGTTGTGCTCTCTGATTTTGTGTTATTTTCCTTGATGTATCTGTTGTAGTGGTGAAGCACAACAGCTTGCCATTCAGCCTGGGGTTCGACACTTAGTCCAGCGACATCCGCTAGGGTGTCACATAATTTGTCAGGGAGGCCTGTAAGAACCATGTCACGAAAGATTTGAACATGGGTATCATCTCGGTCATAATGTGAGCACATTGTATGGAAGTAATGGCTCTGGGCACGCGTAATATAGTCGTGAATGTTCTCATCAGGTTTCATTTTAAGCGTACGCATTAAGGCCACATCCGTCTTCATGGGAAACTCTAAACGGAGTGCATCCCAAAATCGTTTGCAGACTGGGGCAAGCAAAGATGTGTCTGCTATCTGCATGGTTCCTGCATTATTTTCAAATCGAGTTAACCACATAGTACCTTTGATTCGACCCAAAATGGCCCGAAGATCTCTCACTGCAACTTCCTCATGGGCTGTCAAGCGGTTTAATTCTGTTATCCACACATTAACACCACTAGACAGAGAGGGTAACTTGCACACGTAGGCTTCAAGATCCAGGAGTGACCTTGGCTCATAAACCTGTCTGCCTATGTGATGGTCAAAGTTTACTGGAAACTGGCCACTGGGTACTTTGGTGTTTTCCTCGAAGGACAGTTTGTGCTCTGCATCACCATGGCTCAACATTGTTGGTAGCTCATGCAAGCTGGACTGTGAGCTAAGGACAGATTTATGCCTTGGAATGTGCACACCGGAGCTGGACTCCTCCAGTATGTCAGCCTGTTGTGGTGATGTTATAGGGATTCTCAAGCCCTCAATCATATTCCCTGCAGCAGGAAGGCGAAGCAGATTTTGACACACTTCCTGCACCATGCTACTGGCTCGCTGCAAGATCTGTTGCTGTTCTAGAATGTGCTTGAACAGCTCAGGGATGGTTAACCCAACCGTAATGTGTGTGGTACTCACACTGTCACTGCCTATGTCCACCTCATTGTTTGTCACTTCGACAAGATTTGTAACAACAAAGTCCTGACACTGTAAGTTAGATTGTGCATCATCGAAAATAGCCATGGGTGTGCGAGGGGAAGCAGAAGCATAAGGCGGGGGAGGCGGACCCAGCTCGGACAGATCCTGATAAAGCACTTCACATGTCAGCTGTGCTTTAGATTTTTTCTCAGGAGAAGTCAATAACAGTCTTTGATAGAAAAGGTTGGAGACTTGATAGCGCTTCTCAACGTATTCCTCTGTACTGCTAGAAAATACAGTTTTCTTCGTTCCTTCTTTGGCAATCCGCCAACGCTCCTCCTCGAATTTATGTATTTGGCATATTTTGATCTCTTGTGACAGGCCAATGGTGGGGGTCAGTCTGTACACAGCCACATTCACGAGGGTGTAAGGTTAAGATCAGAATTCCTTCATTCTTCCATTCTGTCAATAAGCGATTGGTCCAATGGAGAAGGGAAATAGCCTTTGTCCCATGTGTGGAGTCAATGCTCCTTCCATATAAAATGAACTGCTGTTCAAACGTAGTGGCCATGTTTAAGATTTCATCAAAAGTAGTGGCCATGTTGAAGATTTCAAAGGATTGGAGAGAGTTTCTTCCTGATTTTTTCCTAAGTGTCTGCTGTCTGTCAATCGTTTTTATTTCTTATTTTTTACAACTGCAAATCTCTTCCACCCCGTCAAAACCCTAGGTTTGCCTGCTGTCACAGGACTTACGTCGCTACACGCCGCTAGCTCAAAATAAATTAATAAACAAATATTAATTTATTTCGGAGCGAATATGAGTTGTCAAACAACTTCGTCCTCAAATCCTACGATTTGTGGCATGTTTGACCTGTCATACCCACGGAAAACAGTATCAGTATTTCCCTACAAACCCCACCCCAATCACATCAGCTTTGTGTTTTGCGGCAAACCTGATAAAATATAATGACTCAAAAACGGACTGTTCTAAGACACAAACGATTGAGAGCCATTTATGGAACCGTGTTTGCCACAGCCTATGAATTATAAGTGGGTGCGCCTACCCAGTCTATCCTATAGAATCTAACCCATAAACCTTTCCCTCGTCACTTACCCCTCAAAGGGACCACACCCTAAACTGGTTCTTTTCACAAGGACAGGAACTCAGCAGCACTCAACAGCAGCCATGTGCTTGTCTGAAAGTTGGAGGAAGGAAAACAAAAACATATATATATAGTATCAAAACCTGTCGCTTATCTTTTTACTTCGAGGCTGAGCGACTAGCAGTCTCACCGTTCGTACTTCATCTCCAACGTAAAGAGCATTTAACATTTTTTTTTGATCGAGACGATAAATCTCACCGCTGCTACCTCCTCCAGCGTACAGAGCTATATTTTTGATCGAGACAATAAATCTCACCGCTGCTACCTCCTCCAGCGTACAGAGCTATATTTTTTGATCGAGACAATCGCCTCACCGCTGCTACCTTCTCCAGCGTATAGAGCATATATTTTTTGATCGAGACAATCGCCTCACCGCTGCTACCTTCTCCAGCGTATAGAGCATATATTTTTTGATCGAGACAATCGCCTCACCGCTGCTACCTTCTCCAGCGTATAGAGCATATATTTTTTGATCGAGACAATCGCCTCACCGCTGCTACCTTCTCCAGCGTATAGAGCATATATTTTTTGATCGAGACAATCGCCTCACCGCTGCTACCTTCTCCAGCGTATAGAGCATATATTTTTTATCTCCTGTTGTTAACTATTATTAAAATCGATTCAAAAGAGCTAATAAACATACAGACAAAAGTCTCTCATACAATTCTCAATATAATATGGTGCAATGAGATTAAAAGACTTAAGTTTGCACAGAAATTATTCAAATGCTATTCAAAAATCTATACCACACCTTGTCTAAGCATTTAACTCAAATTTGACCTTATATCTCAGACTTCACCAGGCAAATCTACACCCTATGACCTCAAAGCATTACTGGTAAATGTGATCTCAAACGTCACCATCCAAATCCACACAAGAAATCAGATGCTGTTCATAATTCATGTCATTATCTCTACACTCTAAAAACAATACTATCATTGACCTAAATTTGGTATAATGCAGTTTTCGTACAATACTTTACATGGTACAATTAACTATACTAAGCATATACATGCATTTTTTCAGGGATCCCTAAATTGTACCATCAAATATTGCTAAAAAACCTGCGGATGGGTCCCCAATGGACCGAAAAGTCTCCTGGACTGGACGCCTGGACTCCAGACAGGATAGACGTCGAGGGTCACCAGCTGATGCGTCGTCCTATATCCTAAATAGTCCAGTTATGAGACGTTTACACAGGAGCACAGTTCAGCTATTAAAACTCAGCATTGTTTAATGATTACACAGGGTAGATTCCCCACATGAATATATAAACATATGAACAGCAAATGCATGAAAGTAAACAGAATACAAGCCTGATATTTCACAACATAAAGTTGCATCCACAGCAAGCTAGAAGACAGCGTCCACCTGAAACCAACAAGTTTCAGCTGCACTCCGGAGAGATCTCTGAAGGACCCCTTATCTGCAACTCTATATATCATTCTACCAGCAGCGGCCCTCCTTTCTCTGATTGGCCAGCAGTGCTCAAGGAACACTCTAAAGAAAGATAGTTGTTTTAGCTTAAAGGAATAGTTCACACATTTTCACATTAGTACTGTACAGCTTGTAAGCATTGGGCATTCGTGGAATGAGCACCACAGCCAAATGTGTGGGTAGCACTGACCCAAAAATTGCCAACATTTGGTCCATTATATCTTCCCTTTAATTATGCCAAATGGTATTGTGTTTGATATCGTTGTTATCGTTGATTTGTCACCTTTACAACGAGGTAAGGATCGGGCATTCACGGAATGAGCAACACAGCCAAACGTATGGGTAGCGCCCCTCCAAAAATAGTCAAAATGGCCTGGCAGGCCTGCAATACTGTTCTTTTGGTATTCACCTTTATCACTTGGTGCATTGAATGATTGCACTCTCCCAAAGTAATAAGGAAAAGAAAAAACAATATTGGCTATTTTTACACTTTGTTCATTTTAAGCTCAGTGTCAGGAAAGCCCAAAACGAGAGTAAATGCCAGCAGAACAGTATTGCAAGCCATTTTGGCAAGATTTTGGACGGCGCTACCCACATGTTTGGCTGTGTAGCTCATGCCTCACATTCAGGGACGTGCTGGGCCCCTGATTCAGCCCGGGAAAAAAGAGTTGTAGAGGCCCTCATTGCGCGCTATAGAGAGAGATCTCTCTCTATAGCGCTGCTGCTACTCAAATATGTGCCATTTCAGATCATGACAAGTGACAAGCCAGTGGGCCAATTACATGAGTTATATTTTGTCATTAACGGGTGGAAACCTTGTATGTCCAAAACCATTTTAAAAATGATTTAAACTAGTGAAAACAGCCGATCTACAAGCACACAACGCCTTGCGGTGCGAGGCGTTGTGTGCTTGTAGATCTGCTGTTTTCACTACTTTTGTGCGACAGCCTTGTATGATGAAGCAGGGTTTTACTTTGCGATAAAATGTGCAAATTTGAGACTTGGAGATACAAGGTTTTCTGCCCGACAGTGACGATTTACTTTGTTGGCCGCCAAGCCCCCAAAATGGAACGAAGGCCGACATTTTATTTGTATTTTTTTCCTAATGGCCGGCCTGGACCGGCCGGGAATGAACCGGCCGTTCGGGAGTTGTCCCGCTTTTCCCAATGGCCAGCACGTCCCTGCTCACATTCCTGATGCTTACAAGCTGTACCGCGTTGTAAAGGTGACGAATCAAAGATAAAAATGATATAAAACACATTATATAAAACAAATTGGTATTATTAAAGGGGAGATATAATGGACCGAAGTCAAGTTTCCTTTCTTTTTGTGCTGAGTTTAGATGGATTGAGATTCAGCACTGATCTAAAATCAGATTAGTCTGTGAAAAAAAAGACAACAATGGTGGAGAAAATATGCATAAGACAACTGAATTTGAGTTTGAATTGGAATTCTAGGGTGTGGAAACTGCCATCCTCGACCCCAGGGACCTTAGATTACACCCCTGGTTGACGGGGGAAATGTAACCCAGAGCATGGGGTGACAAATCACAGAATCGACTCTCACACACACACACACACACACACACACACACACACACACACACACACACACACACACACACACACACACACACACACACACACACACACACACACACACACACACACACACACACACACACACACACACACACACACACACACACACACACACACACACACACACACACAACTGGGCTGTTGTCCCAGTTTCTACTCTCCTGCAGAGATCAACCATATGCTGCCCACAGAGAAAAGTCAATCCTACTAGGCTAACATACACATCATTACCAGAAGAGTTTACAGCTAAGTGCAACAGTCAATGGAACTAACTAATAATCGATAAAGGCTGCTAATAAAAATTGTTATTCAGGACCAATTTCAAGGCATTTTAATTCCTTTCCACTTCTCTTCCAGACCTTGGGACCTTGATTTCCAAATGAAAAGTGTACATTTGTCTAAAAAGTAAATGGTCCTCATGTAAAAGGAGTATTGAGTGCATAAATTAACATACAGTACTTTTCAGTACTTTTCTTCTCGTTGACATTTCTGTATTATAAATCCTTTTTTGATTGGTAATATTCTATTATTATTATCATGAGTTACTGGATTTCTTTGGTTTTAATATTTCACTTTAAGTGTAATGAATTGGGGGACGCCGGTCAACAAAGAATATAGGGTTTTAGTGGTGAGTAATCAAACACAGGGTGTGGACAGGGACAAGACTCTGAACCTTGTGTCAAGTCTGATTTTAAAAGGCAGCTACAGTGAATTGCAGCATATACGGCACATTCTTCTACCTTTTCAATACATGAGGCATTTTCAAGGAGAAAATATTTGTATCCACCATAGTATAATATAGTATATTACATAATAATAAAATCTTTAAACTGTGATATTTCCTCATTCAACTCTCATACCGTGACATCCATACTCAAGACGAGTGGGGATTACGCATTACTAAAGTTCATATGAATGAAAATTGCAATATTTGCATTAGTGGTGGAAAGTAACAAATTACATGTTCTGAAAGTACTGTAACTCGAGTACAATTTGTGAGGGATTTTCAATAATTTTGATGTTATTACAAAACGTGACAAACCATTTAAGACCTGCAATATACTTAATATTTTTCAAAAATAGCCAACAAACTCACAAGGTGTCTTAAGCGACTGTAGATCGGCCATTTTCAAATATTGCTATACATTCAGAAACTTGTGAAATGGGACACTTTCCATACTTTAAGTATATTTTGATGTCAATATTTAGGCACTTTTACTCAAGTCAAAACTTAATAAAGGACTTTTTATATGGAACAGATCACATATTCATATTAGATTACAGAGATTGTTTATTTGCTTCTTTCAAAACCAAAACAAAACTATTGTTCAACTAACAATTCTCTCCAGTATCAATACACAATTTAAAATGTAAGAAACAAATAAACAAAGATACAAATTCGGAACTGGAGCACAATCAAATTTAAGCAGATAAAACAAATAAAAAGCAAATGAAGCTAAATAATGGATTCCTAAATACAGTAAAGCAAAAAAAGGGAGGTTCCTGGTTTGATGAAATTGGTGTCCCACCTGAAAACTTCTCAGGCAAAGCGATTTGATCGGCCTACCAATTTTACTGTTACTGAACAAACACTATAGCTATGATTGCCTTCTGAATCTATAGCTTTAACTTTGAACAAACTTCAACTACAAAAAACACTTACAGCACCATAAACTAAGGTTTTTTTCTAGCCTTCCTCATGAGTTGTTTCACATGAGTCGACATGACCCATACTAAGAGAGCTTTTACAACAATCTGTACACGCAAAGGGTTTTTCTGCGGCACCATAAACTAACAAACCTTTTTTCCCCCCTTCATGAGTCCTCATGAGTCATTTCACAATACACAAGATACGAAAGCCTTTACCACAAACTGTACACGCAATGGGTTTTTACACTGCTCCATAAACTAACGTTTTTTCCCCCCTTCATGAGTCATCATGTGTTGTTTCACTTGATGCATGCGACGAAAGCCTTTACCACAAACTGTACAAGTTAATGGTTTTTCTCCTGTATGAGTCTTCATGTGTTGTTTCAAATTACCCATAAAACCAAAGCCTTTACCACAAACTGTACACATATGGGTTTTTTCTCCTGTATGAGTCATCCTGTGTCGTTGCAAATTGATCATTTGAACAAAGCCTTTACCACAAACTGTACACGTATGGGGTTTTTCTCCTGTATGAGTCATCATGTGTCGTTGCAAAGTGATCATTTGAACAAAGCCTTTACCACAAACTGTACACGTATGGGGTTTTTCTCCTGTATGAGTCTTCATGTGTTGTTTCAAATGAACTATTAGACCAAAGCTTTTACCACAAACTATACACATATGGGGTTTTTCTCCTGTACGAGTCATCATGTGTTGTTGCAAAGTGATCTTTTGACCAAAGCCTTTACCACAAACTGCACATGTAAAGGCCTTTTCCCCTGTATGAATCGTTGTGTGTTTCTTCAGATTACCTTTTTCTCTAAACCTTTTGCCACACACTGTACAACTGAACCTTTTTTCACCTGTATGAATCATTGTGTGTTTCTTCAGATTACCTTTTTCTCTAAACCTTTTGCCACACACTGTACAACTGAACCTTTTTTCACCTGTATGAATCATTGTGTGTTTCTTCAGATTACCTTTTTGTCTAAAACCTTTGCCACTCTCTGTGTGACTCCCCGTGGAGTGAGTTTGTTTTGATGAGTTCAGATCCTGGGACAACTTGTTACTGAAAGAGGATCTTTGCCCTTCCACATGTGCCTTGTGTGATCTCAGTGCTTTCAAAACTGACTGACCTTCCCTGGTCTCCTCCCTCTCATCACTGTCTTCAGTGTCAGAGTCAGAACAGTGTGAAGAGAGGAGCTGGTCGTCAGCAGTTGGTGATGATGTTCCACAGTCCTCTACATGAGCTTGTGTTTTCATGTGTTCGTTTGAGGTGCTGGCTACAGGCTCTGGCTCTTGGTTTTCATCATCATCATCATCTTGACTTCGCACTGCTAGTAATGTCAACTTGGACCCATCAGCCTCCTCGGCTCTTTGAAGAAGCTCCTCATGTTTCTCTTTAATTTGTGGAGGTTGCGGTTCCTCCTGGACCAGACTGGAGCTCCTCTCTTGCTCCTCTTTACACACAGGGTGGAGTGGGAGGTCTAGAAGGAAGAGAGAGGAAGTGACATTGTAATAATAATCCTGGACCATTTCCCCAAAATGTCATAACTACATGCAATCTGGTTGGACTCTGTGTGGGTGTCTCTCTAGACCCCGGGCCCTTTCCAATCAATCAGGGCTGGGGTCATGGACTGCCTGACCATGTCCTAACCTTTCTCTCACCCCTTTTTCCTGACACCGTTATCTACAAGCTAAACAAACTTTGAGATCCAAGACAGTGGGGGGGAAGCCATAAAACAGATAACATTCTGCCTGCTGACTTAGAAATGTTGAACTGCTTGGTCACCAAAACCCCTCACTATGTCTTTGTCAGCATGAATGAAGACAATCTGAAATGACTATTTCAATCACTTGATATATAAGCAAACATAAGGTTCAATATTGTTGGACGGAACATCAATAAGGTTGTGTGTAAATGTATAAAGGAAACAATATGAATTGCTTATGTACTGAGTGATGTACCGTCTACTGTGTGATGTAATTCCGTCCATGTCGCATATCAATTAATGACATTCTTGGTTTGGAAAACAATGATACGCCTCTGAAGAGTCAGTTGTGATGTTCTGCAAATGTATGAAAGTTAAAATGAATGCAATACAAAATATGATGTAGAGACCCTGCTATCCTTTGGCAACACCCCTATCAGGAAGTGGGAGGGTCTCCCCAGGAAAAGACGTGTGTGTGTGTTTCCAGAGGACACTCTCTTCTGCCTGAACCAGCCAGCCTGAAGGAACTCCAAAAGGCTCTCTCTAAAAGCTATCTCTCTCTATAACACTATTGCTTGACCAATGGCGGAGGGGGGGTGACATAGAAAAGTTTCCAGTCTTTCTCTCCCCTTCTCCGGCCTCACACCTGAAGTCCACCGACTAAGAGGAGAGGACTACTGAGCGCATGGGCTGCACCAAGGGTGAAAAGAGACGGTCAACAAGCTGTTCTCCCCATCTCCAAGGCCCGCCATGCTGCTATGTCTGCCCGCTACAAAGCTTGGTACGGCCCCGGTGGTCGTTCTTGGCCTAGAGCAGACCAAGGTGCCAACTCAACAACACGCCCTCCTCCAGGGACCAGGGCCAGAGAAACCGAGGGACCCCCAGATGCTCTCCTCCTCTGCCCGGCTCTCCTCATCTCTACTGTCACGCCAGGCGACTAAATGACATGCCATTCTCCTCGCCTGCATGGTCACCATGCCGCCTTTCTGTGCCCGCTACAAAGCCTTTGCCTAGGGCACGCTCCTACCACAGGTCGTATTTCGCGTATGTTATGGCAAAAGAATGAATGAGAATGAGTGTACTTTCCCCTCTTATGCTGTATGACCTAATAGCCCATCTACCAGTTCACTTCATGGCGCTAAGCTACGTGTCGTGTGCTTGTAGATCTGCTATTTTTCTGTCCATACTTCTGGACCAAGACCACCAATCTATCAGTTCACATCATGGCCAAAGTGACATGTTGTGAACTTGTAGATCTGCTTTTTTTCATTATTCCTGACATGGAGTTCTTTGTTTTGTTCATTCCCTTCGATACATGAATTAACTAAGTCCAGTCCCCACTTGATTCACTAAACAGTTACGCCCTTATTAAGGGTAATTAATTCCATTTTTTTTATTATTTTATTTTCCTTCTTTTGACAAGTACCAGTTTTATCTATATATTCTTTCCACTTGACCAACATGGAGTCCCATCTGTGTCTATCCACAAGTAGACACAGATCGGATGAGATGTCCTTATTTAACCACTCGAATTAAAGACCACTTAGGCTTCAATGTACCACTGAAACCAGTATCATATTGAACTATGGTGTACCTATTATTCCTTGTAATAAATGGAAATTGTTATGATTGAAAAGGTATTTTGTCCCTTTTTCCGGTTTTACCGTATGTACAGCAATGTAATAAGTCTGTTCAAGAACCCACGTTTTAAACGGTAAAACGTGAAGAAGAAGAATTTTCCAATTTTGAAAAATAATTTTTCAATTTTTGAAAAATAATTTTTTTTAATATTACTGTATTCAATACTGTATTCATATTCAGCATTGTTTCTACATATTAATGGCGACCACGAAGGGACAGACTTTTATTACCTTGCTGTACATGCTAAAATATGGAAAATTGAAAATAATTTTTGGAAAAAAAAAAAATTATAATAATTTTTTTGGAATTTATCTATTTATTTTATTAGGTAGTTTTTATAAAAGTAACGATAATAATAGGCCAATTATTATGGTTGTTTTGCTTTCATATTCAGTTTTAGTGAATTAAGTTGAGTGAACTGGTAAATGTCTTCATCTGCCATCCTACCATGATTCACATAATCCAGGTAGGCAGGTTGCTTTGAAGTTGAATGGACAATCAGAAGTTGTCATGACCAGATTATCGAAAGTAGTAAAAGTTTTTTTTTTTGCGTGACGCAGGACTGCACAGCTGTAGTAGAGAAAGCGGTTGTTTCTGTTTTCTCGAAGACTATAGCAGTGCAGCCTTGTGTGTAAGTACACAAAGCCACGCTATGCGTGGAAGTGTGTACGCGCAATACTCAATTAATTCTTAACCTATAGCGATTGTGAAGTTTCTTCAGGAACTATTAACAGTAACTATAGTTGAGTGAGTGGCACTCAATGCAGGCGAGTTCAGCAAGTCTGTGAACACATGATACGTTTATCTAGATTTTTCGCGTAAATCAAGATGAATAATCATTTGGAGGCTCGGGAGTATTCAATCTTTGTGAACTTTCCACCTTAGTGTAACTAAAGTTGAGATTGATTCGCAGAAGGAGTCGGCACGTGTTGTTTAAGAGGCAAACGTGTCATGACTAGTTTACTCCCATGTGCCCTGAACAGAAAGGATTTAGAGGTTTATTCTTTTCTAAGTGGTCATCTAGTAGAAATGACATTTAGTGTGTCATCTCGAAGAGGACGGGATGTATTAGTAAAACTGTTAGTTCTGAGAATGTTGTTATAAACAAGATATACGGAACATCTGTAGAAAACACTCCCAAAAACCTGTCATTGATGTCAGGGTTGCAGTGATGTAACCAAGACATTGACTGTCTGCGTTAAAAGAAAAGGTGCATCAAGTGGTCGCTTAAGCGAATTTACTTGACTGTTGATGGTAATTCAATATGTGTCTTTGAGTTTTCCGTTTGCACTTTGTGTAACCCAGTCTGTGCTCTTAATTCTGACTGAGTGACCATTTTCTTTTTGACAAGGTCGTGCTCTGCCCTATTTTGGGTACTCAGACATGTCAGTTTTCCTTTGTTATAATGAAAGGAAACAGCATGTTTTGTGACAGAGAGCACACAAACGAGGTCCGCCTCGAACCAAGACACAAAATTCTCTTGCCCTTTTTACTGTAAACCATAGGCTCAGTGAAGTCAGCTGAATGCAACAATTTGCATCCAGCTGAAATCACTGACTTTGGCTCTGTGAGAAGAGAGAGAAGTAAAACGGAGGTTCACGCAACTCCACAAATTTGCATTAGTGTAGCATACTGTATGGCTGCCATCTTAGAGTGGGTTGGTGTTTATGAGCAATGTCAATCTGTAAAATGTCAACTGAACTTAACAAGCAAGGGGGGTGAAACTCAGTATGTGTCCTCAACCATGTGCCATATAGGCCCGGTTCTGTGTGGTAGCTCCACTCCCTTTTCCTGTATATTTTTGCTTTTTGACCGACCAACCCCTCCTCCCTGTATTTGTAGTTTTTAGGCACAACCAAGGGTCTGGTAATATTGTGGCATTTAAAGAGCAAACTAGGATTCTTTTTCTACAGATATGAGGAGATGGTGAAAACGTACTAAGTATTTGACCACTATTCCAGCTGTAGTTTGTCTCAATTGACAATTAAGTTTCCAAGCAAACTGAGTTGTTTTAAAATTAAATCAGGGCAAACTTGATTCATACCACTTTATGAATTGCTTTCAAATTAGCTTAAAGCTTAAATTATAATTAGCATAAGTATAATAGTGATTTAATTATCTCATAGATCCTGGCTTGTAAAATCTTAATTGAATTTGAACCCCTTATTTTCATTCAATTGATTTAACTCTGTAACTTGTCTGTAACCTGTGTTGTTGTTTGTCTGACAAGTTCCTGACTTATCCAACTGAATTCTAACTGGAATCCAACCGGCTTACGTGTTGATCCAAAACCTAATTTGTTGTTAATGGAAGCAATTATGAAACTAATTCTGTGATTATTTCACAGTCCTAACTTTTCAGAGATGTTAGATTTGTCTATATGATAGGACCAGTACATGCCATGAGGGCAGTGAGGTGAGAGATTACAGCGTCCGTTTTATTACCCTACTTGAAGCTTTATAGCCCAGTTGCATACTATTCAAGTGAAGTGATAGATTGGACGTCCACAGACCCCAGGTGTAGGCACTGAGTTCTAAACTTGTTTCATGTCCCACCACAATTTAAATTAGGGTCTGAATAAAGTAATGAATGTTGGCTTGTGTCAAACCTGAATCGAAATAAAGTATAGCTGGACCTATATTGGATACAATATACTGGAATGACGAAATACCATCTCTGTGATCTGTCCCAAAAGAAATCCATCACTGGTTGGTTTAAAATGTAGAGAACTTTTCAAGGCTCCAGTGCTAACATTTAGTCATTGTAATTATTAATCAAACAAAACGTAACATTGCTAATATGTATTTTAAGTGAGACAATTACATTCGGCTTAGAGGTTTCGGTTAGAGGCATATGCATTTTCTGTTTTAATTAATGGCAAGCCCTGAACTCGATTAGGGTTGAAATGTCCAGGCCTCCATGACTCTGCTCCAAACCTCTAACTTTAATGTACTATTATTTTTGTTAAATAGAATCCTAGAATTAGTATGACCAAAGTGGTCTCAACCCAGATTAAAAATTGTATTATGACTAAAACATATTATGCACTTTGCTCTATTTTGCCCCACGGTTATCTTAACCTGCAATAGCATTTGTAGATGGACAATACTGTCCTTCCAGTGCGTGCATGCGTGCCTAATACCTAGATTACACAGGTGACTTTATTTTGGACTTAAAAGTCCTTTCTTTTGTTTTGCGACCACCCCGTGGGGGGGTCAGACAATAGAAATATTTATCTGACATGGAATGTTAGGACTATATTCAGTCAGCTAAACTGTTTTCATCCGAAATGACAGCTTTGACACTCAACTAATGAACAGGGCCTTGCAAATTGGACTTGACAATCTGAAGTGGTTATCACACTATGAAATATATTATGTTGCGATTGCATTATTTCATTGTTTTCCAGGGTATTTGACTCTGCCTGTGTGTTAGAGCATGCTTTGGACAGCTAGTGAACCAATTTCCTTGTCAGTTCCTTTTCCTGTTTTAAAACTACCAACGCATGGGTTAACACAGGAAATGCAAGCTTAGTTCTATGGAGTCAATGAGACATAACTGAGAGTCTCATGACATTCCATTGAGTAATAAAGCTCACATTACGGTGATAAAAGTAGCTATTGTTTATCTCTCTTATCTTTCCTTTGCATCTGTCACACCACTGACAGAAACACGTTCTGCCTTTCCCATCAATCAATCATGTCACTGTGGTAGGTTGATTCATGTGAAATGCTTCACTTTAGTTGATAACTCAATGCTGAAGCCAGTATGGGATCATTTTTAGTACGGAACCTCCCATTTTTGATTAAATAGATGGTAGCAGTGTTCACTATAATTGATAACTATGTGCTCACATTACGGTGATAAAAGTAGCGGTTGTTTATCTCCCTTATCTTTCCTCTGCATCTGTCACACCACTGACGGAAACAAGTTTTGCCTTTTCCATCAGTCAATAACAATAGTTTGAGCAGAATCGTTATCAGGCTGTTAATCAGGCTGTTAACCGGTGTGAGTTATTGATTGATGGAGTTTTGTGAAGCGGTTTTTCCCTTTTTGTAAATGGTGTATGATATTTGTCTTGGCCTATATGTTCTTGGAGTGTGTATTACAAAATGTATCATTAACGTTGGTCTGATCCGCCACGTTCATGACTTGTGGCTGGTGCAACCGCCATGAGATTCACATTTGTAATACATAAGTGCCAGGATGATTGGACCAACACCTTTGACAAAAACAAACAAACAAACAAAACAAACCGGAATGAGAAACGTGTTTTTTTTGCTGACAGTCAGAGACGGGGGCGGGTGTAGCATCACGTGAGCTCCACTCTTCTCCCACCTGTGACTGACAGAAATAAGGCACGCTATCACTTCTTTGTGGCTGTCTGAAACAGGCATAGCCGCTGTGACTTATATTCTAAATTGAATTTTGGGAAATACTCTTCTCGGCCAAAACATTTCACTGTCCTATTCTGTGGCTAACTTAACTATGCCTTAAGTATAGTGACTCTGGTTTAAATTTTAGCCATGATAACAATCTAGTCTCCTGGGGATGTATTTCAACCTAAATGGTCCCAGGACACACATCCTAGTGAGTTAATGTTCACATTAACTCATTCTATTAGTGATTTTGTTCTCAAATCACAGAGCTGCTTTGAAGCTTTTAACAGTCTGTGACTTGTTCATAGGTCAACTGTGCGAGTAGGTGTTTAGCGAGTTTTCAATTATAAATTAATAGGTTGATGCAAATGTTTTGGTTCATATCGTTTTAAAGGACACTCTAACTCACCAATCTTTAATCGATATCAAACTGAACTATTTCTCAATTGCTTTGTAGTTTTTCCCTGATTGGGACCTGATATTTTAAATGTTTCCAAACTCGAGTACCTTTACATGTTGTGTGACTAATATACTTGGTTGGTTGATGATTGGAGTGGATTAATTAATTTTAAGCTAGTCCAATCTGTTCTATTAAACCAGTATTTGATTATTATTATTATTACTATTTTGACGTTTGGAAATATTTAAAATGTAATATTTCAGTTCTTTTGTTTTATCCGGTTATTGAAATCAATCACTTTAAATTTGAATATTAATTTTCTTGAGTCTCCTCCTTTAGTCAAATCACTTAAAGAAGATAAGCTGGCAGAGATCCTGTTTGACAATTACCCTGTGAAATAAGAGAGTGAATGTCAAATAAGAATATACTCTGTTAGTTTATTATTTTTCAAATTTTTCAGTACTTCCATGTTTTCTGAACTTAGGAGAGCAACGCTGGTGTAGTCTGGAATATTGGACACCTTCTGCCGAGCGCATACTAGTGAGCTGCCTCGAAGCCGAATCTGTCGTTTACACGCAGCCAACCAACTGTGTGTGAACCACTAAATATCCCAGGACTTCAGCGGGTATTTTGTTCACCTTTCGTGCCACGACGGGTGAATAAACGACCAACGCGATCACTTGTTAAATTCATTTATAGGGCTAAGTGAGGAAAGTCTGGCACATTAATGTACTATCTTGTGTTTAATTCACAGGGTCTCCATTTTTGGACTCAATTATTAGATTAATTTCAGTTGCTGGATGAAATCTAGAACAGTTGTTTTTGTAAAAAGAAAAAAACGAGTGATACCCCAAAGCAATGCTTCAAATTTGAGAACAAAATAAGATTTGTGTAACTAGCAAGGATGTCATGGCTAAATACTAACCCCTGAACCCTACCCCGGCAGGAAGGGGGGGGGGCTGTTTGTCCTGGGCCTGCTTCCGACAGGTCGTAAACCAGGCACACGGCCTGTGGTCCTGCTGAACAGTCAGAAGTCTATAATCTCTTATAAGTGACTGGTCCATGCTGTAACAGTGTAAGACACTTTCGTAGCAAAGGGCTAATGTTATTTAAAGATTTATGCACTTTTTAGTTGGGTTTCGTTTCTCACTTCTAAGACTAACCTGTTGTAGGCTATATGTTTACTGCATGTGTAAACATCCTATCTTTGTCTTTTACCTCCCATAAGTGATGATTCATTTCAGTGGCAAATGTGTATGTGGTCTACTTGTGATAACCACACCTAATTAAAGTACTAGCCAACTTAATTAAACTTAAAATACCTTTAATTTGTTTTAGCTGGAACAGCCCATACTCAAAGCAAACCTCTCAATTTGCAATTGTGTAACTTTTAAGGATTTAAATGGTTTAACTGAAATACTTCGACTTTGGAAATGATGCCCAAATTTTGAATTAACTTTAGTAGCAAAACTGCAACCGATTGACTTAGAGAAGAATATGTTAAACACATTTTAAATTCTAAAAGTTCCAGGGCAGTTCACAAAGAAATTGTACATATCATATTGGGTCTACTTCGATGATATAACTTGTAGACAAACTTGTAGACAAAGTAATATCAGCGTAAGTTCTAAATTAAACTAGACAGTGTTGCTTTCAAACAAAACTAGTTTCCCATGTCATAAAGATTGTATTAAAAATGTTGGTGCATTATATATGGAACACTTAACTATTTTTGCCATATCACTTTTGAGGAAAAGTCTGACTGCCTTTTAACACAGGCATTGTGAGTCACAATTAGAATCTTGCTTACTCGCAAATTTCTTGAAACCCACCCATGTCTGTCTGTATGATCACCTGACTCAATAGTCGTGCTCCTAAGACCCCACCCCTTTGATAAGGAATATTTTTGTTGTTCCTAAATGTTTTTTGTGCTGCTGGCGTCTATACGACTCTGCGGTTGTTTTTTCCACCAGCACCATGGGGGGATTCATATAGAGCACCCACAAAAACATCCACAAAAGGGGGGTCACGATGGAACACACTTGAGGTCACGTGCCCACCCAATACATATACTGTAGTACGATACGCTGGGCATGTACTTTGCATTAAGTTGTAATGGTTTCCCCCACATGGGCAACCTACTACCACTACTAATACTGTGCCCTATTCTGTTCATTTGGTTTGTCTCCTTAGCTTTGGCAAGGAAACCTTAACTTGTTTTTTCCCTGGAAGGTGGTACTTTGGGTCACCATCCGACCCAACATATTCAGGGAAACAAATTCCACTTGACGTGTATTTAGAGACCAAAGAGGCCTACTAAGCACAGGTCTACTGGTCACTGATGGCAGGACCATCACTCAGACGTATGTCTGTTTTAGCCCTGGCAAAGCATATATAAAAAAAAAACAACGTTCCCTACCCATGGGAACCACCACCTCTATCTGCAAATGATAGGACGCATATGCACGCATCCCTAAGCATACAGTCCATATTAATGCAGCCCAGTAACATAAATTCTTGTTGATAACGTGTTGATATTTTATATTTATTTTTCCTTCCTTTTAATTATGTTTGTTTGTCTGTTTCTCAGTATAAAATCCACGACAACACTGATAAGATATTTTTGGAAAAACTGGAATTCTCTCCCAGACATAGAATGGGATGACAGTTGTTTTGTTTTGTTTTATTTTATTTTAGTTTCAGAAACATATCAATTATATGTACTCCCTTAAAGCCAGATAAGAGCCGCTATGAGAATATAGATGCCCTTTTATGTGTACACCACATTATGGCCAATAAATATAGAAAATAGAACCTTACGACATTACTCTCTCTCTTCATCTCTCTCTTCATCTCTCTCTCTCAGGCATGGAATGTGTGTTTCGAATGTAAGTTGCCATAACAACATGAAATGACGATTGAAGAGGTCTGAGAGATTACGTATTCCAATTTGTTTTTATGCTGCCACCTTTTTGTTTTTTTTGCTCAAGGGAAGGAACCATGAATGGACAATCGCAGACCCGGAGAGACTTTGGACAGTGTGCCATTTTGGATCATTTCTCCCAGCTGCCCTTTTCCTTACATATTTCTCGTAGGTGTGAATCCAGGACGATGTCATGGATGACAAATAAGAGAAATAGGGGGGATGTGTAATAATAATCCTGGACCATTTCCCCAAAATGTCATAACTACATGC
Organism: Nannobrachium achirus; assembly: GCF_963921795.1. Classification (NCBI taxonomy): domain Eukaryota; kingdom Metazoa; phylum Chordata; class Actinopteri; order Myctophiformes; family Myctophidae; genus Nannobrachium; species Nannobrachium achirus. The sequence goes on from NC_137829.1 coordinate 30,529,458, forward strand.
AATCTGGTTGGACTCTGTGTGGGTGTCTCTCTAGACCCCGGGCCCTTTCCAATCAATCAGGGCTGGGGTCATGGACTGCCTGACCATGTCCTAACCTTTCTCTCACCCCTTTTTCCTGACACCGTTATCTACAAGCTAAACAAACTTTGAGATCCAAGACAGTGGGGGGGAAGCCATAAAACAGATAACATTCTGCCTGCTGACTTAGAAATGTTGAACTGCTTGGTCACCAAAACCCCTCACTATGTCTTTGTCAGCATGAATGAAGACAATCTGAAATGACTATTTCAATCACTTGATATATAAGCAAACATAAGGTTCAATATTGTTGGACGGAACATCAATAAGGTTGTGTGTAAATGTATAAAGGAAACAATATGAATTGCTTATGTACTGAGTGATGTACCGTCTACTGTGTGATGTAATTCCGTCCATGTCGCATATCAATTAATGACATTCTTGGTTTGGAAAACAATGATACGCCTCTGAAGAGTCAGTTGTGATGTTCTGCAAATGTATGAAAGTTAAAATGAATGCAATACAAAATATGATGTAGAGACCCTGCTATCCTTTGGCAACACCCCTATCAGGAAGTGGGAGGGTCTCCCCAGGAAAAGACGTGTGTGTGTGTTTCCAGAGGACACTCTCTTCTGCCTGAACCAGCCAGCCTGAAGGAACTCCAAAAGGCTCTCTCTAAAAGCTATCTCTCTCTATAACACTATTGCTTGACCAATGGCGGAGGGGGGGTGACATAGAAAAGTTTCCAGTCTTTCTCTCCCCTTCTCCGGCCTCACACCTGAAGTCCACCGACTAAGAGGAGAGGACTACTGAGCGCATGGGCTGCACCAAGGGTGAAAAGAGACGGTCAACAAGCTGTTCTCCCCATCTCCAAGGCCCGCCATGCTGCTATGTCTGCCCGCTACAAAGCTTGGTACGGCCCCGGTGGTCGTTCTTGGCCTAGAGCAGACCAAGGTGCCAACTCAACAACACGCCCTCCTCCAGGGACCAGGGCCAGAGAAACCGAGGGACCCCCAGATGCTCTCCTCCTCTGCCCGGCTCTCCTCATCTCTACTGTCACGCCAGGCGACTAAATGACATGCCATTCTCCTCGCCTGCATGGTCACCATGCCGCCTTTCTGTGCCCGCTACAAAGCCTTTGCCTAGGGCACGCTCCTACCACAGGTCGTATTTCGCGTATGTTATGGCAAAAGAATGAATGAGAATGAGTGTACTTTCCCCTCTTATGCTGTATGACCTAATAGCCCATCTACCAGTTCACTTCATGGCGCTAAGCTACGTGTCGTGTGCTTGTAGATCTGCTATTTTTCTGTCCATACTTCTGGACCAAGACCACCAATCTATCAGTTCACATCATGGCCAAAGTGACATGTTGTGAACTTGTAGATCTGCTTTTTTTCATTATTCCTGACATGGAGTTCTTTGTTTTGTTCATTCCCTTCGATACATGAATTAACTAAGTCCAGTCCCCACTTGATTCACTAAACAGTTACGCCCTTATTAAGGGTAATTAATTCCATTTTTTTTATTATTTTATTTTCCTTCTTTTGACAAGTACCAGTTTTATCTATATATTCTTTCCACTTGACCAACATGGAGTCCCATCTGTGTCTATCCACAAGTAGACACAGATCGGATGAGATGTCCTTATTTAACCACTCGAATTAAAGACCACTTAGGCTTCAATGTACCACTGAAACCAGTATCATATTGAACTATGGTGTACCTATTATTCCTTGTAATAAATGGAAATTGTTATGATTGAAAAGGTATTTTGTCCCTTTTTCCGGTTTTACCGTATGTACAGCAATGTAATAAGTCTGTTCAAGAACCCACGTTTTAAACGGTAAAACGTGAAGAAGAAGAATTTTCCAATTTTGAAAAATAATTTTTCAATTTTTGAAAAATAATTTTTTTTAATATTACTGTATTCAATACTGTATTCATATTCAGCATTGTTTCTACAACATTAGCACAGATCATCGCAACGTTCCGCTCCATATATGGAGATCTAGGTGATGATCCAGTCGTCTCCATGTATGGATATACAGGGTTTGATCTTTGATGAAGTAATGGCACATCAATGTGATGTCACAATATCAACAATGTGATGTCACAACAGGTCAGCAGCTATGGACATTGAGGCATTACGGACAAGAAACAGACAAGATATTCCAGTTTTCATAGTCAGCCAACTACGGTCACAATTACAATAGGGCTTGGTACTACTGTGCAGTTCTCGGGCCCTAATAATAATTGTCATTTAAGGGTAACCGGAATGCTGAACCCAAAACACACTCGGCCCCATTTTTTCCGCAGACCGCTTGCCCCCAGTGTTTTTGTATTCTTCGTTCGTTTTTCTGAGGTTAAGGTTTAGGAATAAGGTTAGTTCTAGGCATAGTTTTACTGAAGTTATATTTAGGAATAAGGTTAGGCTTAGGCATAGTTTTACTGCTGATAAGTTTAGGAACAAGGTTAGGTTTAGGGGGGGGGGAGCGTGTTTTAGGCCTCACATTCTTGTATTCAATAGAACACTACAATCACATTCTTATATTCAATAGAACACTACAATCACATTCTTATATTCAATAGAACACTACAATCACATTCTTGTATTCAATAGAACACTACAATCACATTCTTATATTCAATAGAACACTACAATCACATTCTTGTATTCAATACAACACTACAAACCTATTCTGTACAACTTTACTATAGGTTTAAACCACAGTAAATAAAACGGTACATACCTATCCTGTACAACTTTACTACGGGTTGCATCGTTGCGTCAAAAAGTCCACGTCCCTTGTCCGTCTCTCGCTGTTCCTCTGACATCGCTGAGGCCATCTCTCTAGACTCGGAAGACCTCTCCCTGTGGTGCTCTGTGGAAATCACCAGTAGAAAAAACTTTTGGTTATCACTCAGCATAGCAATACCATGATTTGATCAAATCAAACTATTGACGTTTACCATGTTTTGTTCAGTTGAAAGGTGCCGTCCTGATGTAAACAATTTAAAATAAATGTTCCATTGAATCTGGAAAAATAAACAATCTACATTCTACAAGCTCAACATGTGGGACATTGTGAGCTTGTAGATTGGCTTTTCTCACTACTATAGGTCAAGAGTTTGGGCCACTACGGAGCCCTCACACCTACGTCGCACCACCAATCTGACCATCATACAGTCTGGGGAACGTAATCTCTGATCATGAGTAAAGCGATAAAGCGGATGTGAAGCCTCTTCCCCACTGCAGTTTTGTTTATACAGTCACGCACATTTATACAAATATAAATCAAAATCATCTAAGCATATTTAGCTTGCTGCTTTGCAGAAATTATATTTATTGCGCCAGCAGAGCGCGCAAGTACTGTGTTAGGCTGCGTATGTTGGTATGTTGGTATGTTGGTAGGTAGGTAACTGTGTGTTGTTTAAGCCCGTAGCCCAATCAGGGACCAACATTTCTGGTCTGGTGATGCCAGTGGTGATGTCACTGGAATCGGCAGTGTTGCTGCAGGTGGTGAGCGCACCTTATTGTGCGCTCTGCTGGTGCACATGTAGGCCATACATGGCCTATCTGTGCACAAGAAGCAAGTTGGCACCTCGACAAGAGATTAGTTCTGCACTCTGTATAGCATTCTGAGATTGTGTAATATCTGTCTGGCTACGTGAGACTACCCATCACATAACTGTGGGATGACTATCATGCGGTTATCGCCCCCGGGCTGAGTAGCAACCTCTCACATCACATCACCTCTTCTTCAGATAAACAACACTATCTGATTGAAGTCAACAGACCAAAACATCACGTTTTTTTACAGTAGTAATCATGTTCTTACCTGAGAGAGTGTTGCTCCACACCTCACTAATTCGTATTTGCATCGTTGACCCATCAGCCTCCTGTGGTCTTTGGATAAGCTCCTCTCCTCTCTCCTCTTTAATGTGTGGAGGTTCTTCTGGTTGCTCCTGGACCAGACTGGAGCTCCTCTCCTCATGTTCAGGGGAATCCTCTATATGCACAGACAGAAGGAGGAGAGAAGAGGTAGCATCAGATTCATTGGATGAGGTTTATTCATTTATTTATTTATTTGATTGGTCACAATCCACAGTATTTTTATATTGTCTCTTTTGTTTTCAGTTGAAAGTAGGCCAACTGAATGGACAGTGGTGACCAATATTCTTAACTATGAGTAGCCTATGTAGCAGTGGTAAACAGTTTAACTTAGCTATAGGTAGCTTAGCTATGAGTAGGCTATGGGGGACTGCCCATAAGTAGGCCTAGTTATGTCTTACCTACAGACAGTGTTAAACATGTGGTAGAAATGCATCATTAACAAACCTGCTCTGTGTAGTTTGGTGTGTGGCAGTAGCATCACGTCCAGCAGTTTGTTTTGTTTCTCCAGCAGTGTTTCTAGTGTCTCCATCTCTCTCTGGAAGAGGTTGAACATGAACTCTGCGCTCCAACACAACCACTCTGACAAGCTTTGAGACATCAGCATGCTGTTTGTCCAAAACACACAATATCTCCTCTCCCACCGACGTCAGGTGCTCATTTATCGACAGCCGTACAGCCTCTATTTGACACATTTTACCTCCTTTTTCAGCCATCTTTCACCACGAGTCCACGACGTTTCCTCTACATCGTGTTATCTTGTTATGCAACCGTCCGGTCGGAGCAATGCTGCGCACCCGTTCTCCATAGAGGTTTTATAAATTGAGTTCACGTTCAGCACGTGAAAACTAACTAACCTTGCGTCACATGAAAACAGTTTCTGGCATGCTCAGAAATGGTCGATGCAACGTCCTATGTGAAATGAGCAGAAATAGCGTTAGCAGAAATAAGGCTTCCGGCGCCGATCTCTTCAGAATAAGAGTACCCCTAAAGCCATTGAAAAACGTTGAAAAACGGACAATTTTGCCATAATATGGACGTTAAAAATATAGATTAAGTATCTAAACTAACATACAAAATGCTAATTAGGTTTCTGTGTAAAAAAGAAAGATTTTAATAACATAAAAACATGATAAATGAATAAATGCTGTTCACTGGAGTTATACCTTTACAAATTTGACTCTGGACAGCAGGCGTCTCTTTGCGTCGCAACTTTGGAGACATGCACGCGTTTGGGGAGACCTCCTCTATCACGCCACACTCTCCGCTAAGCGGGAGAGGTGTAAAATCTATTTCTGTTGGCTTTCCAGTGCAGCCACCCGCTCAAAAAAGTGACATTTTCAGACATTTTCAAACTCTAGTTGGCGCTGGAGAGCAGGCGGCTCGCTGCGTCGGCACTTTGAACACACGCACGCGTTCGGGGAGACCTCCTCTATCACGCCACACTCTCCGCTAAGCGGGAGAGGTGTAAAATCTATTTCTGTTGGCTTTCCAGTGCAGCCACCCACTCAAAAAAGTGATATTTTCAGACATTTTCAAACTCTAGTTGGCGCTGGAGAGCAGGCGGCTCGCTGCGTCGGCAAGTTGAACACACGCACGCGTTCGGGGAGACCTCCTCTATCACGCCACACTCTCCGCTAAGCGGGAGAGGTGTAAAATCTATTTCTGTTGGCTTTCCAGTGCAGCCACCTGCTCAAAAAAGTTGACATTTTCAGACATTTTCAAACTCTAGTTGGCGCTGGAGAGCAGGCGGCTCGCTGCGTCGGCACTTTGAACACACGCACGCGTTCGGGGAGACCTCCTCTATCACGCCACACTCTCCGCTAAGCGGGAGAGGTGTAAAATCTATTTCTGTTGGCTTTCCAGTGCAGCCACCCGCTCAAAAAAGTGATATTTTCAGACATTTTCAAACTCTAGTTGGCGCTGGAGAGCAGGCGGCTCGCTGCGTCGGCACTTTGAACACACGCACGCGTTCGGGGAGACCTCCTCTATCACACCACACTCTTCGCTAAGCGGGAGAGGTGTAAAATCTATTTCTGTTGGCTTTCCAGTGCAGCCACCTACTCAAAAAAGTTGACATTTTCAGACATTTTTAAACTCTAGTTGGCGCTGGAGAGCAGACGGCTCGCTGCGTCGGCACTTTGAACACACGCACGCGTTCGGGGAGACCTCCTCTATCACACCACACTCTCCGCTAAGCGGGAGAGGTGTAAAATCTATTTCTGTTGGCTTTTCGGTGCAGCCACCCGCTCAAAAAGTGCAGTTTTTACTTGGCAAAGGCAAACAGCTGGGAGTAGGGATAATATGTGGGAATGAGAAAGTGAGTATTTATTGATGGAAATTAAAACGACTTGCAAAAAATGTTTCATGTGTTTGTCCTATCTTGGAATACTCCTCTGGAGTTTGGGATTCAGGTAACTTAACAAAGGTGTAAGTGTGCATGAGAGGGATATCAGATATTTTCTTTGAGTTTACAAATGTGCTCCTATATCTGCTTTAATGGTGACATGGGATGGATACAGTGTGAAGTTATGTGGAAGATTAATATGATAAACCTGTGGAACAGAAAACTTGACCTGCCAGATGACAGAATGGCAAGTAGGATTTTCAGGTGGGATATTTTAATAGGAGGGCCACTCCTATTAAAATGTGTATAAATGTTAAAAATGTGTTGCCAGTGATCTCTGCATGTGTGCACTGTTTTGCTTGGGAATATTGCCACTTCGTATTTAATCAGGACGGTATACTGGAACAGAATTAAATCAAAGACTATATGGCTAGTGGAGGATGAGACCCACTTTCTATTGTACTGCCCATTTGATCATGATTTAAGAAAACACTCGACATTTTCTGACATCTGGCTGCACTGGACGGCCCGCCACGCTTTTTTATACAGCTCTCTGGCTTAGCAGAGAAAAAAAGAATACAGACAAGGTCCAAACTCCTCGAGGAGTAATCCAAGATAGGACAAACACATGAAACAGATTAAGATTTTCCTGACATCAATAAATACTCACTTTACCATTAAGAGCAATATAACAACTAAAAGAATTTTGTATTATGAGCTTGTTGTAAGTTCATCATCCGCTTCAACACCTGTAGCATTTATGATCAGCGACACTCATACACAGCACGCTGTGGAGGAGATCCTCACGGAATTGAGGGCCAGTGAGAGGGACATATTTGGTTGCAATGCAACACCTGTTCAGATCAATAGTGACAGGTCCATAGTGCTTTTGCAAGCTGGTATGCATATACTCAATGGTGATAGCATGCCAGTGTATTTGTTACGCTGTTGGAGAATAGTGACCGGAATGGCAGATGGCAAAGATATTCAATTCTGCACCATAAGGGCATGTAAGAGTCATTTGATGAAACAGGCTAGTCACATTTGCAAACAACAGTACATTCAGAAAGATAAGAGGTATACATTGGCTATGTTTACTTTAGCCTTTTACTTAATGCCAAAACACTAGAGCAAGCAAGTAATATAGTATATGAAGCGTGTATTGTACTTGGTAGTAAAAGGAACTCCAGTGAGGTGAAAGCTAGTCTTCTCAGCATCCAGTCTGAAACGCAGAAAATGCCGGGAGGGGAGGAAGACCATGATCAACCAGACAGTCCACATGACATTGAGGGCGATGATGTATTTATCTGTAAGCACATTCCTTTAAGTGCATCTCCCTTCAAAGACCATTTTGAACAACTAAGGACTAAAGCCAATCAAGCAATGAAAAACACCAATGACACAGGTATAAATAACTATCATGCAGAAACTATTTTAAACAAACTGTTCACATTCCTCCCAAGTATTCCAGTATGGTCAGATCTACTCTCAGGTGATTTGCAGAGATTCTCTGCCGTCTATGCTGCTCAAATAAACCAATGTAAGAAAAGCACAGCGATCAGTGAGGCCATGTTCAAAAACACAAAGGTTTTGCTTTTAGGAAATGAGAAACACAAACTTCATGAATGTGTAGAGAAGATTCGCACATTATACAAACAGTCAGCCATAGATTTCTGTGACAAAGTATTGTACAGGCCACCACAGAAACAGCGTGTCCTCCCCCCACCACCTGAGGAGGGGTGGTATAAACCAGGACAAGTGCCGAAACAACTTAGAAAGTCTTTTCAAGTACGGCCATTTTCACGTTCAAAGATGTTCTCACAAAATGACGTCCCAGCACTTTGGTACAAAGCATGTTGTACTTCATTTATTGCATGTTGTATGCCTTTTTACATTTGAGTGATGTTTGCACTTTGGTACAAAGCATGTTGTACTTCATTTATATATTTATTGCATGTTGTATGCCTTTTTACATTTGAGTGTATTTTCACTTTGGTACAAAGCAGGGGTTGACATTAAGGTCTCAGAGGCACTTGCCCATCGGGCAAGTACAGGTCATGTTCTACTTGCCCGAAGGTAATGCCCACTTGCCCGAAAAGTAAATTGTCCATTATAAAATGATACCGTAGGTACGATTTTAATTACTGCTCAATTTAACACTTATTTCTTTACTTTCTGGGGCTGTGCGATAAAATGACATACCTCAATACCTCCAAATCCAAATACCAAATACTTTAGCTATGATTGAATATGTCTATGGGTTATTTTTTATTTATAAATGTAGCAACAGTGTAGGAGCCATACAGGGCTTATTTGGTATTTGGGCACGTTAATTTGGGTTAATTAATTGGCTATTTGGTGGAGGCACCCATTGGCACCTCATCTTGTGGGAGTGTCTCTGAAGGTGGCCTCAAGGGGTTACAAAAGACACCTCTCCCATGCTCACCTTCAAGGCTGGTTTTGGTCCATGGAGGTAGGGTGAGCTGGGGGAGTGAAACTTTTGTTGACCGCACTGGAGCACTTTTCATAGCTAGAAATCACTTTTATTGTTGTAATTTGCTCACTGATTATTTAATTTCATACACAGATTTATTGCAGTATTTTGATCGCATATTGTAAATGATTGGTGTCACTGAAAATTCAAGTAAAGCATTTTAAAACTTATGAGCGATTTTGTGGATGTGAGTGTTTTAATGTGCGCGTCATACAGTATTTTAACCTCCCATGCTTAGCCTACCGGCTCTTTTAACTATTGGGGTTATTAGCAGCCGCAACAAACAGTAAAAACAGCACATTATAGGTAAATAGTGCTCTTATTTTACATTCCACAGACCAGAAGACAGAGCGCACTGGCCACGTTCAGGTGTTTAGACAGATATCTCGTGTAGTGTTTATAGACATTTGTGTCCCCTCTCAAATGAGCACTTGCCCTGTCGGGCAACCTGAAAGCCAACTTCACCTGCCCTGACGTTTTATTTACCTGCCGGGGGCAGGTGGGCAAGCCTTAGTGTCAATGCCTGCAAAGCATGTCGTACTTCATATATTTATTGCTTTTTACATTTGAGTGTGTTTGCACTTAGTTGGTACATTGCATGTTGCACCTTTAATTGAACAGTTTTGTGTGATTTGTGTTTGAATAATGTTTGCCATTATTAGCGCGCGCGCACACAAACACACACAGAGTAAATTGATCAAAACTGTGATTACTAAACTATTAAAGTAACCTTTCAGTCCAAATGTTATGTTTTCATTTCCAGTGAAAGTGTACACTGTTATTAACAATGAGTAATAAAAGGGTATTTAAAAAAAAAACTTTAAATCGTCTGTATTTGTTTATTCTCTGCTAAGCCGTATAAAGAAGCGTGGTGTATAAAGATTACTAGAATCTGAAAATGTCACTTTTTGGAGCGGGTGGCTGCACTGGAAAGCCAACAGAAATAGATTTTACGCCTCTCCCGCTTAGCGGAGAGTGTGGTGTGATAGAGGAGGTCTCCCCGAACGCGTGCGTGTGTTCAAAGTGCCGACGCAGCTAGCCGTCTGCTCTCCAGCGCCAACTAGAGTCTGAAAATGTCTGAAAATGTCACTATTTTGAGCGAGTGGCTGCACCGGAAAGGCAACAGAAATAGATTTTACACCTCTCCCGCTTAGCGGAGAGTGTGGTGTGATAGAGGAGGTCTCCCCGAACGCGTGCGTGTGTTCAAAGTGCCGACACAGCGAGCCGCCTGCTCTCCAGCGCCAACTAGAGTTTGAAAATGTCTGAAAATGTCACTTTTTTGAGCGGTTGGCTGCACTGGAAAGCCAACAGAAATTGATTTTACACGCCTCTCCCGCTTAGCGGAGAGTGCAGTGTGGCAGAGCAGATCTCCCCGCGTGCATGTGTCCAAAGTGTCGACACAAATAGACGTCTGCTGTCCAGGGCCAACTAGATTCTGAAAACAGCACTTTTTGTACTCAATTTTAATTTGAAAATAACAGATCTACAGGCTCACAATGCGTTGTGATGCAACACATTGTGAGCTTGTAGATCTGCTATTTTCAAAAGATATTTATTTAAACATTTGAAAACTTGAAATGGGAATTCTGGACAATGAGTAGTCCTACTTTTACTTTTGATACTTTAAGTACATTTTAATGCCAATACTTTTGTACTTTTACTCAAGTAAATTTTTAATTCTGTGACTTTTACTTGCAACAGAGTATTTTTATATAGCACTTTTATGGTGAGTTGTTACAGGTATATTTTCATTAATTACATTAATATAGTAGCCTACCATACTCTGCATCTGTCCTGTCAAAATAAACAGATAAACCCCTGCTCTAGCCTATGATAGCTCTTTTATGGGATTACAGTAGAACGAATTGAATTGGAATGGAATTAATTTTGTTAAGTGGCCTTTAATAGCTCGCATTCCACGAATTTCAATCTGAAAGAACCTGGAAAATGTGTTAGGACAATTAGAAGTACACTAGTATAGAGACATACATCATACACTCATCTTTTAAATACATTTGTGTATTTTAAATATACATTATTTACTGCACTTTTATTTTGAAGGCTGGAGCCTGGCTTATTTCTGCTAGCGCCCAGACCGGAAACGTTCTTTCTGCTCATTTCACGGACCTGCAACGTTACTTTCGCCCCCTGGTGGAGGAGGGTTATAACTGTCATTGAAGAAAGAAATATATTATGTCATTGATACACTTTTATTAGAGTCGTAGGCTACTCTAAATATCACAATTGAATTCAATTAAAATTTCAATTCAAATGAGCTTTATTGGCACGAGAAAACATAGGTTACATTGCCAAAGCAAGTGTCAAAATGCAGGCTTGTCAACTCTCCTGGATCTCCCAGGAGTCTCCTGGATTTTGACCCCATCTCCTGGCATGCTCCTGGATTGGCAAATCTCCTGGATTTCTCCTGGATTTTGTATCAAACTCCCAAAATTCACCAGAACACAGGAAATTACATCTACTATGTTATTTTTTTCTGGGGGAGGACCCCCAGACCCCCCGCTTTAGGGGTGGGGGCAATGCATGCAAGAAAGATCATACAGATATTCACTTAAGTAATGACTTAAAGATGAGAAGTCATTATTAAAGATGTCCTTTGCTTCAGTCATCAAATCTGTACACCTACATTTGGCATTTTAGGCTGAAATTGTACCCATGCTAGTAAAGCAAGCCTGATAAAAGTATCAAACATGCACAAAATTCACCACAACACAGGAGATTAAATCTACTATGTTAAAAAAATTCGGGGGGAGGACCCCCAGACCCCCCGCTTTAGGGGTGGGGGCAATGCATGCAAGATCATACAGATATTCACTTAAGTAATGACTTACAGATGAGACATCATTATTAAAGATGTCTTACTTTGCTGCAGTCATCAAATCTGTACACCTACATTTGGCATTTTAGGCTGAAATTGTACACATGCTAGTAAAGTAATCCTGATAAATGTATCAAACATGCACAAAATTCAACAGAACACAGGAAAATATATCTATTAATACGTTTTGGGGAGAGCACCCCCCAGACCCTGGTTGGGGAGTTCCGCGCACCCCCAAAAAAATAAATCTCCTGGATTCTGACAGTCCAATGTTGACAACCCTGGTCAAAATGTAATAAAAACAGTTGAAAATGGGGAACATAATGGGGGAGAATGGGGTTGAAAGTAGGCTAACCACTTTTTACTTTTTACCTAGACGTCACTGGAGTGAAGATATTTGTGAGATACTTACACATGTCCTCTGTCAATATCCACAACGATTTGAATGGCAATGGCCGGGTAGGAAATTATCGAATGGAAACCACAAGTTGAGCAACTGTACTTTTGTCCCTACTGGTTGGCTTTTATGGCTTGACAGTAGCCTAGCCTACGTGTTGGGGCGAAAGTGCCGCTTGTCATATTAGACTAGTGGTCCTACCCTACTTAGGGTGGACTCAGGTAATGTGGGCCGCTTTTTGGTAAATCGCCTGGGAAACTAAGAAAAAGCAGTGCAGAACGCTGAATGTATTTTTTATAGTTAATATAGACTGTCCTTAATATATTTGTGTTAAATGTATGTAGGAAAATTAGATGGTTATTTTTTTTTAAATGTTTAAGCTTAAAATGTCACACATTTTCAAGATTAACACTTTTCAGGTTTTTTGAGCCACCTGATCAGCTAAAATGGGCCACTTTAGGGTTGACCCCCATTAATTCCTAGCTCTTTAAAATTTAACAGCCAATGACTGCACATGTTTCTTGCCACAACTGTACTTGACACAAAACAATCAAAATTTGAGTGGTCTTTGGTTGTTTTGGTGGGAAGAGCAATGTCTCAAAACTAGCCTGCAGAGGAGAATTGCATTGTCCAAACATATCTAATTTGTCAGTTATAAGTTTGACAAGTGAATAAAAAACAAATGCACATCGATAAAAAATATATATAATATATATGTAGACGGCCTTAACCAGAAACAATGCTTATATTTTGCATATCTAGTGTATTTTTATATTAAATCATATTTTTGTCAGTGGCCCATCTTACCCTAACCCTAATAAGGTAATGTGAGCCACTCATCTGCTATAATGAGCCAAAGCAAATCAAAGCAAAACAGTCAAACAAGATTTGGAGGTCAATTTAATTTCATTCATTGAATTTAATTTCAATAATGGTACCGTTGGAACCGGCTCGCCGCCCCGCACACGATGGTGCCATCGCGGACCCCCGCGGACCCCCAGGGCCGGCGCCAGGCCCCAAAAACCGGGCCTGGGGAGCTCCGGGGACCCCCAGGGACCCCCAGGGCCGGCGCCAGGCCCCCAAAAGCGGGCCTTTGCACCACTCTGTCCGGCCAGGGACCACCAGGGACCACCAGCGGGGGTCCCCGGAGGTCCCTGCCCGGCCTCCGAGCACTGCCGCCCGGGGACCACCTCCGGGGACCCCCAGGGACCCCCAGGGCCGGCTCCAGGCCCCCAAAACAGGGCCTGGGGACGGCCAGGGACCACCAGGCACCACCAGGCACCACCAGGGACGACCACCGGAGGTCCCTGGCGGGCCTCCGAGCACTGCCGCCCGAGGACCACCTCCAGGGACCCCCCAGGGACCCCCAGGGCCGGCTCCAGGCCCCCAAAACAGGGCCTGGGGACGGCCAGGGACCACCAGGGACCACCACCGGAGGTCCCTGGCGGGCCTCCGAGCACTGCCGCCCGGGGACCACCTCCAGGGACCCCCAGGGACCCCCAGGGCCGGCTCCAGGCCCCCAAAACAGGGCCTGGGGACGGCCAGGGACCACCAGGCACCACCAGGGACCACCACCGGAGGTCCCTGGCGGGCCTCCGAGCACTGCCGCCCGGGGACCACCTCCAGGGACCCCCAGGGCCGGCTCCAGGCCCCCAAAACAGGGCCTGGGGACGGCCAGGGACCACCAGGCACCACCAGGGACCACCACCGGAGGTCCCTGGCGGGCCTCCGAGCACTGCCGCCCGAGGACCACCTCCAGGGACCCCCAGGGACCCCCAGGGCCGGCTCCAGGCCCCCAAAACAGGGCCTGGGGACGGCCAGGGACCACCAGGGACCACCAGGGACCACCACCGGAGGTCTCTGGCGGGCCTCCGAGCACTGCCGCCCGGGGACCACCTCCAGGGACCCCCAGGGACCCCCAGGGCCGGCTCCAGGCCCCCAAAACAGGGCCTGGGGACGGCCAGGGACCACCAGGCACCACCAGGGACCACCACCGGAGGTCCCTGGCGGGCCTCCGAGCACTGCCGCCCGGGGACCACCTCCAGGGACCCCCAGGGCCGGCTCCAGGCCCCCAAAACAGGGCCTGGGGACGGCCAGGGACCACCAGGGACCACCAGGGACCCCCAGGGCTCATTTCTGAAGGTGGCCCACCTAAGCTAACACAAAACATAATGCTAATGAAGGTGGCCCACCTAAGCTGGCCCAGCTAAGCTTTCACCACAATTGACTATGGTAATGTGAGCCACTTACAAAAACGTCATTATTTATGAAAAATGATTTCATTAAGCAAAATATCAACATCATGCCTGGTAAAGGACATCTTAACACACATTTTGCACCAGTTTTTATAAATGTGCATTTGTTTTCATTGATGTAGTATCCTTAGCAATCTCAAGTTAAAACTTTGTGTCTCTGCACCCACCTTGCAAATTCTTCCAGCAAGTCTTGTTGTGTGGCTTAGCTCCTCCCATCAAAACGACTATGGACCAATCAAATCACTTGTTGGTGTCAAGCACAGCTGTGGCAAGAACATGTGCAGCCATTGGCTGCAAAGATTTAAAGGCACAGTTGCTAGGAGCCTGAAACTATGGCTGGCTCACATTACCTGATGGCCCACATTACCTGAGTCCACCCTACAACATTAGACTATTGTAGGCCTACCCCGAAGAACAACATCATCCTGTTTCCTGCATTATCATAATTATGGGACAAGCCTGATTCCTCATGGGGAATTTACTTTTTTAGCTTTTATTGTCTAATGTTAGTAGCCTATGACCTTACATTTTGCTGCTTGTGGCCTACATGTAGGCCTACGAGTAGTGAGAAATACATCTTGTCCAGGTTACAGTGAACATAAGGGGCATAACAGGGATTCTTTCAGTGGCGTCAGTTCAGAAAAAGCTAATAGACACCAGACATGTTGCCATACCTTAGCAACAGGCATGATACATTTAAGTAAACTTTCCCCCCCCCCCCCCCCCGTTTTTACGGTTTCTTGGGTTGGATATGGCAGCCTGGAACAGTTGTTCAAGTGCAGCTAAACTTGGAATGTGTAGTAAACGTGCCACAATTAACAATAAAGCATTGCACCTGTGCAGCTGACCTGTGGAACCTGGGAGTATACCATTTTGTCAAGATGGGGAGAATATAATTAATACATTGTTAAAGTGACCATTTTGTTAAATTTTGCATTTTACTGTAATTTAACAACATAATAACCAGCAGAGATAGACAAAGAGACATTCATGGATTTATATTTAAAAGTAACCTTTAATTTACCCCCTGGACCCAGGGTATGGCAGCTGCATATCCCTGCCATACCCAATTGACGCCCCTGGATTCTTTCAAGGGTAATCAGATCTTACAGTAGGTTTGTACAGTAAAACGTGTACAATCTGTAATATTTAAAAAAGCACTCTTCACCGGGGTGTCAGTATGGATGGCTGTTGCCCCTTTCCTGTCTTGTGTCTGCTTCCTCCTAGGACCAGCCTTAGGGTAAGGCCACACCAACTCTGGGCTGAATTCATCCTCACCATTGGAGGTAGATGAAGAAGGCAGCAGAAGCACCTGGACAAGGAAGGGCCACAATGGGTATAAAAGACCTGAATGGTCCTTTTGAAATTATATTTGTGTAGGGCTACTTATGCTTTACTTTACTATGCATTGTATGCCCATATAACAATTTCCATAAATAACAAACAACCATTGGTGGCAGTTGGCCACCTGGTGGTGTTTTGGGGCGGAGCCAGAGGGGTGTTGGCGGATGCTGGAACGAGGGATGTAGCGGGATGCAAAAGAAACACAATAGAAGGGCCACAATGTAAATAAATATTCAGGCTTCATATGTTTGATGGCTTACTTTTAAAATGTTGTGTATAGCTTACTTGTATTATAACTACTATTGATTATAAGCACTTATATATTTTTAAACTATATGTTTGTTTTGTTTTTCACATTTTTTAAAGACATACAAGACAACATATACAATACAACAAAAGACCACACTCAAAGCTCAGACAAAACAAAAAAGTATACAATATACAAAAAACAAAACAAAAAAACCCCCACAAAAAACAAAACCTGACACTAACACGACACATAAGAATATAAAATAATTATGGTACAAAGAGCACATATAACATTAACATCCAGATTCCTATGCCCCACGGCCAGACAAACGACTGTAGAGAGAAAGCTACTACCCCACTCCCGGTTCCTCCATCAAATAGGAAAGATCATTGCCCTTTATATACTGAATAAAGTTAATCCCCCATATCTTCTCAAACAGCTTGTTTGTTTTTGAGAGTGTGTGATTTTTCTTTCTAATGGAAGGCACAAAGACAGTTCCTTAAACCACTGAGCGATGCTAGGTTTCCCTGTCTTTTTCCATGAAAGGGTGATAACCCTTTTGGCTTGTAGGAACCCAAGATCCAGAAATTTTATCTCGTTGTTTTTGAGCGGTGGTTACACCGTCTCCTATACGTGGCCGTGTGTGTATGCGTGCGTGTGTGTGTGCGTGCGTGTGTGTCTGTATGTAGCCCGAAGTACCTTTTCTGACCACACATGTTAAGGGAGGGGCGCTGTTGTTCAGGCCAGGCCAGGCCAGACACACACACACACACACACACACACACCCACCCCACACACACAGGCACCCCCCCCCCCCCCCCCCCCCACGACCACCGCTCAGTTCACACAGGTGTGATTTTTATCCTATGGCCGATCGGGTAAAGGCCTAATAAGAAGAGTTTTGGATCTAGCTCAATGTTAATAAGTAGTATCCGTTGTAGCTCCTTTCTAACCTCCTCCCAAAACTCCTTTATTCTTGGACATGCCCACAAACAATGGAACAGAGTGCCTTTATCATCGTTACATCTGATACAAGTGTCCGGGATATTAGAATTAAATTTGTTTATTTTTTCTGGTGTGATGTACACCCTCATCAACCAATTATATTGCAGCAGTTTAATAATTATCACAACCAACCATTGGTGGCAGTGGGTGAAGCCAAAGAATGAAAGCTGCAAGACAATAGAAACACAATAGAAAGGCCACATGTACAGTGTAGAGTTGCATTTTACTATGCATTGTATGCCCTTATAATTGAACATAACAGAACCAACCATTGGTGGTAGTGGGTGAAGATATGGGTGTGACAGGAGCAGCGAAAGAGACAGTGAGAGTCGGTATGTCACGAAATCCCTCTGGGTGAAGATGTTTCTGTTGAGGGGACAGATACAGTAGCCTACCTGTGCATACGAAAGCCTGCAGTGATGTTTGACTGTGTTACAGCAGATAGGAGAGCTGTTGCGACAATGCTGGCAATGTCATATATTGACATTGGTTTGCCTGGATTCTGCGTCATCCAGCGATCCAGGGTTCTGCTGATGTTGCTCTTCAAGGAACGAAAGCCGCAGCGGTCCAGTGGCCCGAGACGATGTGAGCAGTGGGGTGGGAACGACAGCAACACCACACCGTTGGCTCTGCAGTACTCAATGGCATCCAGGCAGTGACAAATGGGAGACGTAGTTGTCCAAAAGCAAAAGCGCCTTTGACTCAAGGGAAGCTCTGTTGTGGTTGACGAAGTGCTTTAGGAAAATTTGGAAATCATTTTCCTGCATCGAACCATTGCCACTGCATGAGCCTATGAAGCCTGGAGGCCCATCGCGAACAACGTACACTAACAAAGTACAGTAACTGTAGTGTTCCTACAGTTGGAGGTGGTACAGCACTGTGTAAACACATTGTGTCGTTATATACAGGCAGGGTATAGCCTATGTGTCGTGATGCGGCACATTGTGAGCTTGTAGATCTGCTATTTTCAATAGATTTCTATACATTTGAAAACTTGAAATGGGACATTCTGCCTAATGAGTAGGCCTACTTTTACTTTTGGCACTTAAAGGGGGTCTGTCACCTAAAGGGTTACTGTCACTTTAAGAATCATCTTAAAAAACAAGTTAATATGTTTATGATGTCATTGTGGGGATGCGCAGTTATAAGCCAATCAAATTAATTATCTGTATATCCTGACTATCATATCATCAGCCAAGCGTGTGGGTAGTGCCCCTCCAAAAGTGGTCAAAATGGCCTGGCATGCAGGCCTGCAATACTTTTCTTTTGGTATTCACCTTTGTTGCTTGGTGCATTGAATGATTGCACTCTCCCACCGTAATAAGGAAAAGAAAAAATCTAACCTCGGTTCGAAGTGAAGCGGTGAATGTTTATTCTATGTGTTCTAGAGCTATGAACTCTGTGTTCTAGATCTATACATTCTTCTGTGTTCTAGATCTATACTTTCTATGTGCTTCAGTTCTATATTTTTATGAATTCTGAATGAATGAATGATTTTATCTGGAGGGCCGAATTGTCATGTGAAGCTTGACCAATCCTCAATTCTGGACGCACGGGACACACATATTTTTCCAAAAAAATGAATTGTCATGTGAAGCTTCAAAGTATGGTCTCATTGGACATTTTTAATCATCCAATCATCAGACCGGGACAGACGGGACACACATATTCTGGATGTACGGGACAGATAAAACCTGTTCATTCTGGACTGGAATGACCATATATGGACATGTACGGGTCACACAAAGCCACTCCTTGGAAGCGGCTTTCACCGTTTCAAAAACAACACATATTGGCCATTTTTACACTTTGTTAATTTTAATCTCAGTGTCAGGGAAGCCCAAAACGAGAGTAAATGCCAAGAAGAACAGTATTGCAAGCTGTTTGGGCAAAATTTTGGTCGGCGCTACCCACATGTTTGGCTGTGCAGCTCATGCCTCGAATGCCGATGCTTACAAGCTGTACCTCGTTGTAAAATGATATAAAACACAATACAAATTGGTATTATTAAAGGGGAGATATAATGGACAAGTTTCCTTTCTTTTTGTGCTGAGTTTAGATGGATTGAGATTCAGCACTGATCTAAAATCAGATTAGTCTGTGAAAAAAAGACAACAATGGTGGAGAAAATATGCATAAGACAACTGAATTTGAGGTTGGAATTCTAGGGTGTGGAAATTGCCATCCTCGACCCCAGGGACCTTAGGCTGCACTCACACTGAGACGCACTTTAAAAAAAAAAGTTCTGTCCAAGTTGTGTGTTCAGTCAAAGTCTGTTCCAAAAAAGAATACATTTCCCACAAAGCTTCACGGAAGTGGGCGGTTCCGCTTGAGGAGGAAGCAGATATGGTATTTGGCCATGTAGTTCTTTTGAAGGCACTCCTGCTGCTTTTTGGTGACACGTAAAATTGATTTACAAGCTCACAGCGTGCCACCATGCAACACGTTGTGAGCTTGTAGATCTGCTATTTTAAAAAGTTACTTTAGGCACTTGAAGTACATTCTAATGCCAACACTAATACTTTTACTCAATACATTTTGAATTCCAGGCTTTTATTTGTAACAAAGTATTTGTATGTTTTCAGTATTGATACTTTTATTTAAGCAATGAATTTGAGTATTTTCTCCACCACTGTATAAAGCTTACATTTTATTTATAATATTCTTTTTCGTTCTGAAATGGAGGTTTCATGTCACTGCAGTGCAGACAGGCTCTGCTGCTGTGGAGTACAAACTACAAGTGAACACACCTGTGTGGGATTGCATCATGGCCTCTCTGTCCTATTGGTTGGCAGTTGAACCCTGCCCTTCTGTCTCATCAAGTGCAGCTTGTCTGCCCTCTAATGCTTGCCTACAGCAGTCCCTGTGCGTGTTGTGTGTGTGCTTGTGTGCTTGTAGCAACACCACAGGACTCTCACAAGCACAAAAATCATGTGACTTCCATCCGGAATGCATTGTGCTGTCTCTGCCCCCCGCTCCCCCCACACAACTCTCACAAGCATTTTGTGCTTGTCTGTGCTTGTAGGTGTGTAGCCGGCCTTAGATTACACCCCTGGTTGACGGGGGAAATGTAACCCAGAGCATGGGGTGACAAATCACCCCATATTTGGGGTCACACTTGTTTTCCTCAGAAAGTGACACCCCTGTCCTGTTTCACAGGGTTATTACTGTACTTGCGCCAGCAGAGCGCACAAGTACTGTGTTCGGCTGTGTATGTATGTTGGTGTCCTTCTTATATTTAAGACTGTAGCCCAATCAGGGACCAGCATTTCTGGCAACGTCATCATTAACAGCCAATGAGGGACCAGCATTCGTGATGCCAGTGGTGATGTCGCTGGCATCGCCAGTGAAAGTGCCCTCTCCAGACCATGAGTGCAGTTTTCACTATGGTGAAATAATGCAAATGCCCTCTTTCCATGCCATACTCAGGTATGCATTCAAGAGAATTGCCTTGTCCAAACTCTCCTGAACTTGAATGCATCATCTTATGCTGAAAGAATTGCCCTCTCTGTGTAGAAATCCATGCCATATATGCCACATTTCCAGTATTGCCTTTTTTATGCTTAGTTTAGTGTGGTATCAAGTACTGAAAATAGCAGACCTCCAAGCTCACAACGCGCAGCACTGCTTGGAGGTCTGCTATTTTCACCAAAAGGCCCTTTTAGACATTTCAGCCCCTGCCTCTCTAACATTCTCTGCACGTCCCTGCTCTTCTACCCCAGATTTGAACCTGGTTTCCTGCACAAGTACTGAATGTTTTACCACTGAGCTTATAGCTGCTTGCTCAGGGGATACATTGAATCTTGACCATCAGGCATCAGGTAAAACTCTGTGTCAGACCCTTTCTCTAAGTAAGACATGACCTTTGACATTATCTAATCTAAATGTCTCTATTGAAGAGCATGCAGAGACAAAACACAACCACCCCAATTGTATATGTTATATTGTATTAACACACTTACATATTGGGCAAAATTATGTTATTCATTAAAAAAAAAGTTGCATACTGCCACTTTAACTGATATGAAAAATCAAAGACTTAAAAAAAGATGACTAACTGAAGCTATATTGTGTTGCTTACCAAATTAACAAAAATTAATTAATTAGAAATATTTCATATATAAGCCTGGTATTTTGGGTGAATATGAAAGCTTAAATTCCAATATTTTGATCTAGCAAAAATAGCAGACGTGTTTTAGCTTGTTGAATCTCGTCCCTGACTAATCCATAGTTCAATAAAAATCTCACCTGTGCGAAGTGACCGGTGCAAACACGACACACGTGCATATGTCCTTGTATGTGCGGTTCTGAATACCTAAGGTCCTTGCACACCAGGATTGACGAAATAAACAATTAAAAAATGCATCTGCATATATTCCACATGAATCTATTAATTTGGTGATGCCTCAGTTGGATGAGGATTTTATTTGCAGTGAATAATCTACATTGTTTTGAAAAATGTATGTAATATTTGTGTTCCGTCTGGATACTCATAAACACTGTGTGCAAGGACCTTAACACTAAAACTAAAATAAAAACACTAGCAAACCTAAACGATTAAACTAAAATGAAATTTAAAACAAAAAGTAAAAACTAAATAAATCACCATAGGCAGGTTTGGTAATTACAAACAAGATCTCAAACCTTTTTATTGATGCAAGAACAATGGCTTCTATTTCAGCATGCTAACTTTCCAGGAAGGGACAGGTTGGCAGGTTTCTGAACTGTTCCCAGCCCACCAATGAGACACAGAGGGAGTAGACATTGTATAATGAGCATTAGTGTGGACCAATTACACAAAGATAAGGTTGTAATTAAAATATACTGTAGAACATTTCAAAAAGCTGGCCATGACCTTCCCCAGACCATAACACACTGCTATGGAAATCTCAGACCAATCTGGCCTGGGCGTGCAGTTAAACACACAATGTCAATGTTATTAAATAGACTCATTTATTACTTATTACTAGCAGTAGTGCCTTCATTTATTTTTATCACCTATCTGTATTACATAATATTGTACAATGTTGGACATTACTTGTACTATGGTCTGCCGTGCCAACATTCACTGCTCATACAAGTCTGAATGTTGAACGGAAATGTACCCCCAGTCCCCCACACCGGTCGCTCTGGTGAATGTGCACATATGATGGGTCTATCTGGTCACTGCTTCCCAATCAGTGGGTCGGGACCCATTTGTGGGTCACAGACCAATTTTTATGGGTCACGCCTCGTGTAAAAATCAAATTATCTTTATTTCAAAACATTTTCCACCCTACAAAAAATATATATTTGGGTACATTTTGAAACAAACAAACAAATGCAAAATAGAAATGCCATAAATGTAAGAAAATGGTCATTAATTATAGTGAAAATAGCAGATCTACAAGCTCACAACATGGCGCGAAGCGACGCGTTGTGAGCTTGTAGATCTGCTGTTTTCACTATGCTTGGGTCACAGGAAAATGTCTAATTTCTCTTTTGGGTCACGGGCTAAAAGGTTTGGGAACCACTGCTCTAGGATATCCGAGCTGTCCGCTGCAAATGGAAGAAAAAAAACAACCTGCGTTCTAATGGATCCAAATGTTAATACTTTTCATTTTCAAAGTGTAGAAAAGACCACTTTAACTTTAAACAATGTTAAACAAACAGCGATCTACAAGCTCACAGCTACACATTCTGGCTATTTTGTGCGACAGACGTAGGATATTCATCGACAAAGAAAATATTAAAAGTATAGGCTAATATGATAAAATGGTTGTGGAGAACAGAAAATAGCTAGAGAGAAGAGATGGAGGCAAAGATAAAGAAATGAAAGACAAGAAAAGGAGAACAAATAACCATGAAGATACAAGAACCCACACTCTTGCCGCACAGTGAAAAGAAGAATTGTGAAAATGTGAAAAAAGACAGGTGGAACTCCATATTTGGAAAGTCTGTGATGTCAGTCACCTGTGACATCATAGACTCCTTATATGGTCAAGGCTGGGGGGGCTAGTGGCAGGCCAAAAAACAATCTTCTGTATCTAAGCATTTGATTGCAATCTGTCATCTTAGTTGGGGGAGATGCTGAGACCTTGTGGTAAAATCAAGCAAGCTACATATATGAGGCTTAGATAGACACTGTACTGTAATAGACATAGATATGCAAATACACATGAGTGGAATGTAAGTGAGCGGACACTCATTCACTTAAACTAGACCAGGTCAACCTGGTTGTGCCAGACCCCCTGTCTGTCATCATCATTTATGACATCATGCCTTTTGTAGGCATGTCATCATCATGTCATCATCATATATACCCTTTATATAGAAAACCCGGACAGACCGACATTTGCTTATGTAGGCCTACCCATTTCATGGGTCTGGCAAAAAGAAACAGGAGGGGTCTGATATGAGACTCCATGTTTGGGCAAAGCTTCAGCCTGATCCAAACAGCATTGACTTCCTTTTAAAATCACTATTAAATATGTAAAACAAAACAAAAACATGAAATGGGCCTATACAAAAATCAAACCTCGGTTCGAAGTGAAGCGGTGAATTTTTATTCTATGTGTACTAGAGCTTTGAAATTAGTGTTCCAGACCTATACATTCTGTGTTCTAGATCTATACTTTCTATGTGCTTTAGTTCTATACTTTTATGAATTCTGAATGAATGAATGATTTTGTCTGGAGGGCCAAATTGTCATGTGAAGCTTGACCAATCCTCAATTCTGCATGCATGGGACATGTACGGGACAGACAAAGCCACTCCTTGAGAATCTATGGGAATCCTCAAAAAAACAGGTACGGGACATGTACGGGACAGACATTCTCACTCCTTGAGAATCTATGGGAATCCTCAAAAAAACAAGTACGGGACAGACAAAGCCACTCCTTTGAAGCGTCTTTCACCGCTTCAAAAATCAGATGACAACGAATATGCTACAGAGGCCACACTGTAAATGTTTTATTGGGATATCTGGGTGGTGTAGAAGTAAAACAGCCACCTTTACAGAGGCCTGGGTTCGAATCCCGATCAGGAAATCCAGGATCGATCCGCGCGCACACCCAGGAGTTCAGTCCTAGACTAGATAGTTTATTTAACAGCCAGTCTGGCGGGGGACTATGGAGTTCAAATGTGAACCGTAAGTCCATAAAGGAATGACTGTTGTTCGTCATAAAACAAGATTCCCTGCATCCCTGTTTTTTTTCCAAACTCCTTATCTTAACAGAGAATTGGCTGGAGTTATTACCAGGGATATACGGTCATTGAATGCCTTGAAAAAATAATTGGATCAAGACCACAAAGTATCAGGAGAGGAAGAAAAGGAAAACGTTTAAATCTGGCTGAGAAGACTGGACAAAGCTTAATAATAATAATAATAATAAAACTTAATTTATATTGGGCCTTTCAAAAACTCAAGGACGCTGTACATCAACAAAAACAAACAAATTATTTGCCAAAAGAGTGAAAAAAGTGTCTCTTCAGTTCGGACTTGAAAGAGTCAAATGAAAGGCTTGGGAAGTGAGAAAGATTGCTACAGGGAACCAGATGTTCTGGGGTCAGGGGTGAAAATGAGCGGTGGTCATTTTTATTTTGGCCAAACTCCCTCTTTTTCTTCTTTGTTTTCAGGCATTCCGATTTATGTACAGGTCCTGGCATTAATAATAATAATAATAAATGCACTCCAACATTAGCAGTTTAGATGCAGTGTCAAACCATATTTGGTAACTCATCAAATTCTGTAGTTTGCCCTCACTGGTATCTTGCGGTGCACATTTTGACATTGTGTAAAAAAAATAGAAACAATCTTTGCTTCTTGCACAGCCATCTTCCTTATCTTTCTGGATGTAAACTCCTTATGTCTTTAAAGTTCATCTTTTTAGACAGTTCACGCTTCATGGAAAGTATTAAGTATTGACAGTTTATTGAGCCTATCCTGGCCCATTGTGGAGAGACGGTAGTTCTTTATTATTTTCATTTTACTGAAGGATCTCTATCCTGCCACTACTGATGAAGAGCAAAATATCATCAGTGCAATGCAAATGTCAAAGGTTAGTTAGGCTGTTGCTACCTCTTGGTAAATTTTTGTTCTCTCTTTCTTCTTTCTTTTCTGGCAATCTGATTAATGTACAGGTCCTGGCATTGCAAGGAAATTCACTCCAACAACAGTACTTTAGATCAGTAAATGTCAGAGCTACCAGTGCAATATGACATCATATTTGGTGACTCAACAAATTATGTAACTTGCCCTAACTGGAATCTTACGGTGTACCTTTGACATTGTGACATTGCATAAAAAAATTAAATATGTGAAAAATATTGGGGGATTTACTTCCTTGGCCTACTGGCCTTGTGTAAAAGAGAAATGGCACTGATCGGTCCAGTGGTTTGTGAGATTAGCCACTGACCCACAGACAAGACACACAGACAGACAGACAGACCCTTCTTCTAGACGGTTCACCGTCTGCTAGGAGCCACAGCGTAAAAAGACAACACAGCCTTTTGCTGGCCCACTGGTAGACCGGCCCCCACTCCCGGTGGTGTCAGCCATGTCTCTGACAGAAAAAGGTTGAGGGTATTTTAAACTTATTTTCCAAAGATGCATCCACTTTTACCTGGTATCCTGCTTGGGAACATCCGTTTGTACGCAGGACATGGGGTAAAGGAGGTGGATGAACCTGGGATATCAGCCTAGTTCATGCTCCGGCACGTTTTCCCCTGTTGCTGTTTTCACTTCCCTCGAGGAGCAATGCTGTGGTTTGTACTCCTCTCGTAGAATCTCTGCTGGCCATGAAGCAGCAGTGGATAACAAGTCAGAACTGCGGTGAGTTTGACGTAATTCGATATCTAAAAGTGTACCGCGGTCATATGTTATGCGTGCCGATGCTGAACTCTCTCTGGGTCGCTCCTTGCAAAAGTGCTCAAAGAGTTTCAGCTTGGGGACTGACGAACATTTGATCTTCATGGCAAACTCTTCCTTGGCCTTGGCAGAAGCTGCAGATTCATCCTCCTCAGCGGGGACCCCTGGCTCTGAACAAGGTGTCTGTTGGCAGAAGGCAGCAGCGGTGGGGACAGGGTTGAGGCTCTTGTCTGTGGGCAGGCCTGGACCTTCCACCGAGGGTCCAGGGCTGGCAGGCGCCACCGACTTCTCTTCCTCCGGGCGCGCACCCTGTCTGGTGTCAAAGATGGGTTTCTGTGAGTGGGTCAGTAAGCCCCGTGGAATCCCCTTCCTCGGTGACTTAGTCTTCATCTCCTCCACGTTGAGAGGCCTGTTGCCGCGGAACTTTATGGGCCTCTTACCGAGAATCTGCTGCACGGTTTCCGAGTCGTCGAACACCACAAAGCCGTAATTCGGGCTCTTCCCACCTTTCTTGATAGTGAGCTCCAGGACTTTACCGTACTGCTCAAAGAACTCAGTGAGCTCGGCCTTGTCCACGTCGTGGTGGATGTTTCCCACAAACAGTTGGTGGGTGGTGGGTTTCCTGACCTGTGCCTCCCCCGGCTTCCCTTCCCACACCGGCCTGGGTCCCCTGTGTACGGGCGGCCGGCCTCTCTGATCTCTGTCGGGCACCGGGGTGTCCAGGGCGTCCTTCTCCTTGGCTTTGGTCTCTCTCTCCACCACGTTGAGATGGCAGTTATCGCGGAACTTGATGGGCTTCTTGCTGAGGATGTGCTGCACAGTTTCCGGGTTGTCAAACACCACAAAGCCGTAGTTGGGGAGCTTCCCACACTTCTTGATGGTGAGCTCCACGACCGTGCCAAACTGCTCCAGGAAGTCCGTGAGCTGGGCCGTGTCCACGTCGTGAGGGATGTTTCCCACAAAGAGGTGGGTGGTGGGTTTGCTGACCTGCACCTCGCCCTGCTTCTCTTCCCCCGCCGGCCCGGGTCCGCTCTGCTCTCCAGGGCTCTGGTCTCTTTGTGTTTCGGGTACAGGGGTGTCCGGGGTGTCCTCTCTCTCCTCCACCTTCAACTTCTCCAACTCCATTATCGTCATCATCTTACCTTTCTCCTCCCTCTCAGCAGCAAACTTCACCTCCATCTCCCTCAGTGCCGTCTCCCTCTCGTCTACCAGATTGTTTCCCCAAGCGTTCAGTCGGTCGTCCCCTACCAGCAGGTTCTCCTCTTCATCCACCTTGTTCTCCAACTCCCGTACCTCGTGGACCGTGCTGTTCTCGGTAATCATCATGTAATCCCCGTTTATTCCCACTTCTTTTTTTCAATTATTTCCTATTCTTGTTATGGCATGTTGGGAGCTTGGCGGCTGCTATATACAGATCTTTCATGACGTGGTGTGACGTCACCAGCCGTGCCCATAATAATAACAACAACAACAACAACAACAATAGTAGCAGTAGTAGTAGAGTTTTCTACATAATCGTAACTGTCACACAACTTTTCAAACGTGAACGTAATCTGTTTTACATAATCTGACATCACAGTTGTCCTAATCTTTATTTGTTTCCCAGTTTCCCAGTTGTTTTGCTTCCCACTGAGCACGCCCTCTAAAAGTGGTCTAATAGTGGTATAGATTTGAAAGTTTTTTAGTTGTCTAAACTTAGACTAGACGACTAATAGACTTCTAATAGTCGTCTAAATATAGACCGTCTACATTTAGACGACTATTAGAAGTCTATTAGTCGTCTAGTCTAAGTTTAGACAACTAAAAAACTTTCAAATCTATACCACTATTAGACCACTTTTAGACGGCGTGCTTAGTGGGTTATTATATTAGAAGTTTTGAAGGTCATGTAATATCTTGTGTATAGTATCAAAAGGGATGTAAATGATATTTATTTGGTCAGAATAAGTGTTAAATAGCTCTAGTCAGATAGTAATCAGTCTCTCCAGCTCTTTAGTAAACTGAACTTTCAGGTTGGGATACCATTTTTTTTCCAATCAGGAGAGAGAACTCATAGGATAAACGTGTGTGTGGAAAAAAACTGGAACTGGAACTCATTTTAAGCTGAAAATGTTTCTTTTCTGAGTTCTGAATGGATAAAATGGTATTCCAAAATAAAATGTATTTTCTGTTTACTCAAGAGCTGGATAGATGGAGAGACCCCTGTTAATGAAAAAACAACAACACTATTAGCAATGGTTAACCCATTTAGGCCTGACCTAAGTTTTCTGAAAAACAATATTATTCAAAAAATTTGCCTACAAAAACAAATATGTTGCTACATACTGTACATGTACTGTAATACACTAAATAGTGTACACAAAATAAAAGATAGAGGAGTATTTCAAACATACGTCTACACTGGCTTTTGTGTGCACCCCTGATGACCTCAGAAGTGTTTTAAAGTGAAAACTTTGACTTTTTTAAACAATAACATACCCCTAACCCTTTCACATAATTCTTAGATCACATGCACGCTCGCACGCGCGCGCGCACACACACACACACACACACACACACACACACACACACACACACACACACACACACACACACACACACACACACACACACACACACACAGTTTAAAGAGACGACAATGGAAATAACCTCATGCTTTATTGTCTTTTATCCTTTTTACAGATAGATTATGTACAAATATATGATTATGCATATGCATTTGGTCAATGAAGATGTCAAACAATCTATTATTGATGCAAACAAGAAAAGATAAGAAAAGAAAAGCTACACATTTTGATACAAACGGGAGCACTTCATCCATTTTCAACCTGATCTTCGACTCCTGCGCTATATGCTCTTTATAATGAGCCACCATTTCTGTCTACTCTCTCTGTGTCTCATAGGAGGGCTGTGGACAGTTCAGAAACCTGTCTACTCTCTCTGTGTCTCAGAGGAGGGCTATGGACAGTTCAGAAACCTGTCTACTCGCTCTGTGTCTCAGAGGAGGGCTGTGGACAGTTCAGAAACCTGTCTACTCGCTCTGTGTCTCAGAGGAGGGCTGTGGACAATTCAGAAACCTGCTTACCAGTAAATAATAATAATAATAATAATAATAAACTTTATTTATCTAGCACCTTTCATGACAAGTAATGCAGCTCAAAGTGCTTACAGTGTGAAAGAAAATATATACATGATAACAGTAGAACAGAAAAGCAAACCACACAACACTTCATTTCAAAAACAATGAGGACATGAAAAGGAATAAAAACATGAGGGATTGAAAATCTGCTAAAAGACAGAGTGAAGAAATGGGTCTTGAGCTGTGCTTTAAAGCTGTCGACAGAGGAAGCCTGTCTTAGGTCTTAGGTGAGCTGGGAGCTTATTCCAGGCGGTCGACCTGTAGAAACCAGAAGGCTGTCTCCCCACATTTTTATATGCCATTTTAGGTACGTCAAGCAGGTTAGCGCTGCCATCATTGGTAGGCACTACTAGGCAGGTTTGGTCATTTCAAACAGAATTTCTACCTTTCTTTCATTTTAATGGATAAAAAACAATGGCTTCGGTTTCAACGTTCCAAGAAGAGAAAGGCTGTAATTTCTATTAGCTTGTATTCCACACGATGATAAATAACCCTGGATTCCGAACTGTCCACAGTCCACCAATGAGACACAGAGGGAGTTGACAGATATGGTGCCATCTTATAATGACCAGTTATATGAAGATAATGGTTAACAATGGGTGAAGCTCTCTTTAATAGAATAGAGTGGTAAAAATAGCAGGAAGAGGAAAGGTTATACATGTAGGTGGGGAAGACAAGAGTGTTAAGAGTTGGGTTTTGAGGGAAGTAGGGGGCCTGCGGGCCGGGTTGGAAGTGAGTTGCAATGAGAAGGCCAAAAGAGAAAGCCCTATAATTAAGTAAAACTAGCAATGCCACAATATGAAAATATTGTGTAGTAAAAGTCCTGTATTTTACTTGAGTAAAGGTACAACAGTATTGTCATCAAAATAGCTGACAAGCTCACAACATGTCACCGTGCGATGTGTTGTGACATACTTGTGACATACTTGTGAAATACTTGTGACATACTTTGACATATTTGTGACATACTTGCAACTTGCAAGCTCACAATGCGTCGTGATGCAACGCATTGTGAGCTTGTAGATCTGCTATTTTCTGTGAAATGGGACCTTCTGCATTAATGAGTACTTTCTACTTTGTTTTGGTACTTTAAGTACAGTACATTTTGACACCAATACTTTTGTAATTTTCTCAAATAAATTCTGAATAGAGGACTTTTACTTGCTACAGAGTATTTCTACATTGCAGTATTGATACTTTTACTTACGTAAAGAGTGTGAGAACTTTTTTCCACCACTGGCAGTTTTACAAACTTTGACCACAACTATAGGGCTGTCACAATTATTACATAATCGTCTAATCGCAATTATTTGAGGTAATCGCAATTATTTTGCATAATCATCATAATCGTTTCCATGTTGAGAAATGTTAATATGGTTTCAAACACTTTAAAAAAAGTAGTGGAAATAGCCGATCTACAAGCTCACAACGCGTCGCGACGCGTTGTGAGCTTGTAGATCGGCTATTTCCACTACCAATGTTCTTTTTTTAAGTATAAAGTTGTCAAATATGTATCATATCTGCCATGTGCAACTTCAAAGCCTACAAGCCAAACAGA
The DNA here is from genome assembly GCF_963921795.1 of Nannobrachium achirus. NCBI lineage: Eukaryota > Metazoa > Chordata > Actinopteri > Myctophiformes > Myctophidae > Nannobrachium > Nannobrachium achirus. The sequence goes on from NC_137829.1 coordinate 30,559,844, forward strand.
AATGTAATTGTCAACGACAGAAACACAATTGAATCGTTAATCGAAATTATTTGAGTGACAATTAATCGTCATTTAAAATGTCATAATCGTGACAGCCCTAACCACAACAACGTCTCTGCTTCTTCTCACATCTGACCGGGGCCGGGGACCACCTGGAGGAAAAACAATGCATTGTTTTCATTTACAATTAAAGTGTGGTGTGGCTGATATTTTGTGTGAAAGAGTTAAAGCTTTATATTGTGATTCTTGCTATAGAGTCTTTGTTCAGTAACAGGGATCACCCCGTCTCTCTCCAGCTCTTTAATAAATAGAAAATACAGGTGGGTTGATGCCATTTATATCCAATTTGAACAAAGCAGCTTCAATTTTATAGTGTTCCAGTTTCAATGTATTCATTTTTTGTTTCATAACTTCCAATTTCATTTGTTTCTCCTGTATGAGATCTCTCAGAGCATGTTTACTAAAGCAGTGGTTCTCAACCTAAAAAGAATCACACCCAATGTGAAGTGAGCGGTGGTCGTGCTTGCATAACGTCTTCAGACTAGGATTTGAGTCTAGTATGTACAGGCTATGCTACACACACACGTTTTGCTATGGCAAAACGCTGAGGAAAAAGGCTACAGACATACGACATATGACATCACTAGACAAACATGATGCTACGTACACACATTTTGCTATGGCAAAACGCTGAGGAAAAAGGCTACAGACACACGCAGAGCCACTCTTAGGAGCGGTTTACCACCGCTCAAAACTGGGGACCCCCAAAATAATCATATGTTAACCCCCCCCCCCACCCTGAAGAGCACTAAGAGTTAAGGCATTACATTTTGTATAACATGGTTTTGTGAAAATAGCAGATGCTCACAACGCCTAGAAAAAGTCCTTAAATTGTCACTTTAGAAACTTGCCGATACCCTCTATACACTTAAACTTTATGTTGTTTTTGAGCAGTGGCAAACCGCTCCTAAGAGTGGCTCTGCGTGTGTCTGCAGCCACTTTTCCTCAGCGTTTTGCCATAGCAATGTGTTTTCCTCAGCGTTTTGCCATAGCAATATGTGTGTGTTCTACAGGAACCTTGGGGTATGCAAAGACAACTTTAAACTTGCCACGGTGACAACTGATGAAGTGTTTAAAAAACTGCGCACCCTACCTCAATTCAAGGCCGCTGGCCATGATAAAATTGCCCCCAAATTTCTCATAGACTCAGCTGCCACCATTGCCCCAATCATTACCCATATTATTAATCTATCTATCAAGCAGGGTTATGTCCCCCAGGACTTCAAATTAGCCAAGGTAACCCCCCTGCACAAAAAAGGCAGTAAACTTGACCCTGGCAACTACAGGCCAATCTCAATCCTTAGTTCCATCTCTAAGGTAATGGAAAAAATTGTCTATGAACAGGTGGCTAAATATCTTGAAGAGAATAAACTGATCTACGAGTTCCAGTCTGGCTTCAGAGAGTCCCATTCCACAGATACATGCCTCATCTATTTGAATGATTACATCAAACGTGAAATTCACGATGGCAAATATTGCGGCATGGTCATGCTGGACCTCCAGAAGGCATTTGACACCGTCGATCATTCTATTCTGATTGAAAAACTCAAAGCTATTGGTCTTGATAGCACAGCAGTGAGATGGATGCACTCTTACTTGGTGGGGAGGGAACAGATGGTGGAAGTCAACGGAACCCTGTCCCCCCCCCCTCCCAGTAAACTGTGGAGTACCTCAAGGGAGTATACTAGGACCACTGTTGTTCTTAATATACGTAAACGACATGTCATCTGCTTGTGACTGCAATCTGTTTCTGTTCGCGGATGACTCGGCTCTCCTAGTCTCAGGCAGAGACATTTTGCAGGTTGAAAAGGCCCTTAACTGTGAACTTAACAAGATCTGCACCTGGCTCAATGACAACAGACTCTCAATTCACCTAGGCAAAACTGAATGTATCCTCTTTGGATCTAGTCAGAAACTTAGCCTAGTTGAGAACTTCACAATTAAAGTAGGTGACACTGTGATAGAAAGAAAAAACCACATCTGCTACCTGGGTTGCATCCTGGAGGCTAACCTATCCAGTGAAAAAATGACCACCAAGGTAATCAATAAAGTCAATCAACGAATTCGCTTCTTGCAAAGAGTTGCCCCACTGATCAATATTAAATCCCGAAAGACACTAGGAGGTGCTCTTATTGGGCCCCTCATTGATTACGGAGTCCTTGGCTGGTATCGCGACGCCCCAGCTGCCTTAAAGCTAAAGCTCCAAACAGCCCAAAACAAACTAATTAGGGTTTTGCTTGGTCTCCCTCCTCTGACCCACCTTACCGAGCATCACCACGAAAGCGTGGGGTGGCTCAAAGTAGCTGACAGAGTACAGCATCTTGCAATGGGCCTGGTGTACAAGATACACTACACCTCCAAGATTCCCATGTACCTGACAAACTACTTCTTAAAGGTCAAGGATGTTCACGATCATAACACCAGAGGCAGCTCCACTAATCATCATCAGCGTAGATTTAACACTAAACAAGGCGCTAACTCGTTCTCCTGCTATACCATCAATGTGGAACGCCCTTCCACAAGCCCTAAAGGAGAGCAAATCCCTAGCCTCCTTCAAAATTGGTATGAAAAGTCACCTTCAGACAGCAGCTACCCGTGACTTGTAAATAGACTAAGCCCCCATGCTCCCCCCCCCCCTTTTCTTTGTATTCTGCCTTTTGTATTTGATGTTATGCTTTTGAAACTGATATTATCCTAGATAAAGTACTATGTTCTATCCGTCTGTCTTTCAATGTTATATGAGATACTTAAAGTGTGGTTCCTGTGGAAATAAGCCTCGGCTTTCTAGGATCTCCTTTTAGTTGACCTTGTACCAGTGATTTGTACTGTCATGAAACTGTACTTTTTTCTATTGCAAACTTCTAATAAATTCTTCAATCAATCAATCAATGTGCGTAGCCATATTACATCACATTACATCACCAATTATCTGTACTATCTGTAGCCACTTTTCCTCAGCGTTTTGCCATAGCAATGTGTTTTCCTCTGCGTTTTGCCATAGCAATATGTGTGTGTGTAGCCATATTACATCACCAATTATCTGTAGCCACTATCTGTAGCCACTTTTCCTCAGCGTTTTGCCATAGCAATGTGTTTTCCTCAGCGTTTTTCTATAGCAATATGTGTGTGTGTGTGTGTGTATGTGTGTAGCCATATTACATCACCAATTACATCCTAGACCTATCTGTAGCCACTTTTCCTCAGCGCTTTGCCATAGCAATGTGTTTTCCTCAGCGTTTTGCCATAGCAATGTGCGTGTGTGTAGCCTGTATTACATCACCAATTACCAATTGAAGATCTTATGCAAGCACGACCACCGCTCACTTCACATTGGGTGTGATTTTTTTTTACTGTTGAGTGAGAAAACAATGTTGCACATTAAGTTAATCATCTGGGGACCCCCCAAAATAATTTGGGGACACCCCACAGGTTGACAACCACTGTACTAAAGAGCTGGAGAGAGAGACAGACAGACAGACAGACAGACAGACAGACAGACAGACAGACAGACAGACAGACAGACAGACAGACAGTAGGCCTACATACAGTACATCATCAACAAACACATCGACCATCTCTTCCCCTACCTTATGGTATGCTTCTAAACCTCCCCAGTAGATCGTTCCGTTTAATCTTTGTCAGGACATTGGTCATTATCTTCTCTGCTCTATTGGGGTACGTCTGCACGATCAGCTCGGCAGTCTTTATCTTGGAGGCGTTCTCCAGGCTGTCCCTCGGGATGGGCTTCAGGCCTTCCAGGTTTCCTGGCTGTCGCAGATAAAAGCGGAACTCCTCAAACTCCTTCTCCGACAGCTCCTTCAGAGCATCCAAGATACGCTCCTCCAGAGTCTCCAGGGTTGAGTCCTGGTACACAGGGGAGGAAAAGTGGGACTGAGTCACTAGGGCCCAAGGTGGAGGGGCCTTCATTATTTTATACTTTAGCTATAGAAAAATAGCCGATCTACAAGCTCACAGCGTGGCACCGAGTGCCGCGCTGTGAGCTTGCAGATCTGCTATGCAAGCTCGCAGCGTGTGAGCTGTAATGGACGTAACATGAGCTCGTATTGATTTTATAATGTCAAATATCTTTGGACATCCCTATCCATTTACCTGCTCCGAAGAAACACCATCCATGATATTGACATTTGTTGACACTGCTGTTGAAAGAGGAGGGCATACATTTCTTATACAGTACATACTACTGTACACAGACAGACAGACAGACAGACAGACAGACAGACAGACAGACAGACAGACAGACAGACAGACAGACAGACAGACAGACAGACAGACAGACAGACAGACAGACAGACATTCTTTTACACCATGCAATCCAACAAAGGCATGGCGTAAAACGTTGGCATTGTATGTTTGCAGGGGGTAAAGCAGCCTACCTGTCCACCATCACGCAGCTTTAGCACCACACTACACCACACCACATACAAATATTTACACAAAAGTACCCATACCGGTAAGAAACAAATTGATCCTTTTAACTGTGATTATAACACAATATAAATTTGTAATCTAACTATCCTAATTATAATGCACTATAATGGATTAACTGTGATACACTATAAAGTAAATAATAAATAAATACATGTATTACTATGAAACTATAATACACTTTGATAGATTATAATTAAGTGGCTAAAACACACTAGAATCTATTATCATGTATTAAAACTATATTCTGGTGGTCTAAATGAAAAGTCAGTGAGTGATCAGTCATTATGAAGTGTTTGGCCCTGTTTGGCCAAGCTCAGGCCTACTCTGTATTGGATACTTTTTAGTACTAAGTTTAGTACCACTTTCACACCACTCTACCCAGGTCCTTGTAGTGGAAAAACTGGCACAAGTGGGTGGTGTAGTGTAGAGTGGTGTGGTGTGGTGTTGGGCCATGTCAGTGGAAAAGGGACTTAATGAAATATTCACATAATACATATATAACTGTCCAGACAGATTTTCAGCATCCATACCTTTGTCCTTAAAAGCTATTGTCTTTATGACACAGAAGATTTCTCATTGTCAGTATTTTGACTGAGGATTTTACTGGAGATAATAAGTTCTCTGAAAATCCTCAAGCAAATAATATTATGCAGATTCAACAGTGTGAGATCACACACTTTTTCGTTAAACCAAAAATCCCAAACGAAATGGCCATTTAGAAATAGCCCAATCGGCGCGACGGCGTCTGGGTCGAAACACATCCTCTAGTCCACGGTTCCCCAATAGGCGGCCCGCGGGCCATTTGCGGCCCGCGGGAGGATACTGTCTGGCCCCCACCAACCCAGTAATAATGGTGGTATAAGAGCAGCAACAACACTAGTATATCGTCATTGGGTGGAAACCTTGTATGTCCAAAACCGTTCGTTTTGTATTTATCATCTTCTAAAAAAAATACTAAATTAGTGAAAACAGTCGATCTACAAGCACACAACGCCTCGTGATTGTGCTCGTAGATCTGCTGTTTTCACTAGTTTTGTGCGACGATCTTGTATGATGAAGCAGGGCTTTGCTTTTCCAAAAAACAAACGCATTTGAAACTTGGAGATACAAGGTTTCTGCCCGACAGTGACGATATCTGAACTGTTGCTGGAGTAGCGGAAACGCCACCGTCGCCCCCTGCAATGTTGTGGCCCTCTGGTACCTTAAACATGATTCGGACCTTGGGGAAAACTATTTGGGGAACCCTGCTCTAGTCTATGGGATTGATGGAATAAATGATATTAAGGTTGTTGTGTGTGCTGGCTTTTTAAAATGTTTAGTTTATTTATTAAAGTTACACCCATTCTTAAAAGGAATACAAAAAATAAATCATTTAGAAGTTCATCTTACCATGTTTCTCCAGCAGAAAGGGTTGGTGTTTTTTGAGGGCATTGTAAAATGCGGCACTAATGGCGGTCCCGCCTGAATCCAGCACCTTGCTATACAGTATCCTCATTTGGATCTGTCTCGTCTTCTCGCCTTGAATCTCAGCGTAGATTTCAGAATGGACCATGGTTCCTAGACAGTCTACTATCGCCATGACCGCAGAAACATCTTGAATGAAGTCTGCCTTGTGCAGTTTCACATAACGTTCTGTTTGCAAGTGAAAAAGAGATTGGAGATAAATGCATCACAGCATGTTATTGTCATATCAATGGAAAATGACACGCTTCCTAGTTTCTTCTTCTCTGAGCTGTATTTTGCTTTGTTTAACAATGACAGTGAGATACTTGTTGCACTAACTAGCATTGACTGTTACGGTCTCTTTTTGTTAGACACTTTATGTATATATAGCCTACTTATATATTATTCGCCCCCTCTATTGATGCACCTTCTCTTTATTGGTAGGCCTACAGTACTGCTCTTGTTTTTTTTTCCCTCTTTTCTATCTTTTTTTCTTACTTCTCTGTAACTTTGTAAATAACTGTATACTGCTGTGCTACAACTGGACAACTGAATTTCCCCCTTGGGATAATAAAGGTATCTATCTATCTATCTATCTATCTATCTATCTATCTAAAATAAAGTTCTCATCTCTACACCCGCCTCAGGAATAGTAGGATATAGTGCAACTGGTACATTCATAGTTTTGGAAAAGTATGTAGGCCTGCCCTACACCCTGGCATACCAAAGGTTGCACCAGCCAACTAATCCTACTGTCTATTACCACAAGCATTGAACTGTGCAAAGATGGACAATTAATTCTCACCTTTTTCTGCATCCATTGCATCAAGCTGTCAACAGCAACCTGGTGGGACACATGCAAAATGTTTGAAAATAGCAGATCTACAAGCTCACAACGCGCCACAATGCGACGCGTTGTGAGCTTGTAGATCGGCTATTTTCAAATGGTCAAGGTATGACGTAGGGCTAAAGTGGTTTATGTATGTTTGCGATGCGTTGTGAGCTTGTAGATTGGCTTTTTTCAAATGGCAAAGGTATACAATAGGGTTAAAGTGGTTTATGTGTGTTTTATAATATTATAATTTATATCTGCAAAGTAACTAGGGCCTAACTAACGTTTTGAAATTAATGTAGTGGAGTAAAAGTACAATATTTGGATCCCAGATGTAGTGGAGTAGAAGTAAAAGTACTGAAAACTGGAAAAACTCAAGTAAAGTACAAATACCTCAATTACTTTACACACGGCATGCAGCAGAGTTAATATTTTAACTTTATTTCCATAAATGAATGAATGTCCTACTTGATCATACTAGACCACTGTTTCCCAAACTGTGGGTCTGACTCTGGACCCATTTGTGGGTCACGGTCTCACGGACACATTGTTATGCATGGGTCACGGCTCGAATAAATGCTTCAATTTATTTTCCTATTTTTTAGAAACTCCATGAATATAAAGCGTCAAAAGTAGCACAAGTTGATCTGCTACTTTTGCTACTTTTGAATTGTAATCCTGAAAAGAAACAGTTTTGGACAGAGACAATATACCGGTACTACTTTGAATGACAAGTTGTGAAAATGTGTGCAAATCTTTGAATATTTTTTTTATTTAATATTTGTAACTCAAATTTTGCTTCTGGGTGGTCCCTGGAACTAAATATTTTGAGATGGGGGGTCCTTCACATGAAAAAGTTTGAGCACAACTGACAAAATAAAAGGAAAATCATTTCAAAAATATATCTGCTATTTTTCAATAGTTAAAGCACAAAATAATGCGTAATAATGTGTTCCCAGTCTAAATGGGTTAAACCCCCTCCCCCTATGAAGAACATTCATGGGGGGCCTGCAGTGAATCCTTGTACCCAGGGCCCAGCATGTAGTGGCCACACCTTTTTGTTTGTTTTTAAGCCTCAATATGCAAGTCCTGACTCAACACTTTCAGTTTCACTTTAATCTGCATTGGACTGAAAAAAGGATTTTCAAACTTATCAGAAATGGAAACCATGTTGCATTATTGGCACAACGCAAAAAAGTCACCACGAAGAGTGTACACCAGAAAGATCACACATCATACTGTATTCTGTTAATGTTACAATACTTTAAGCTATATGAAGTTATATTGTTCCAAGCCTCTGTCAAGACTTGACATGACCCACTTCCTCATAGCAAAGTTCAAGTTCTTTCAAAAAACTTTCTGTGTTCATTTTGCATATACTATGTAGACATTTTATCACAGTTTTTAGGTACTTACCAGGTAATGAATAAGTTGTGAATGGTCCAGTTCTTTCAGTTGGCTATATGTATAGCTCTTCTCTGCTTCAGTGCGCTGGCTGCAGGGTTATAATATGGAGAAGGGTGGAGTTATGACGGTGTGTGCAATGTGCAGCACTAGTAAATACTAGTTTTGGTTTCAACCATGCACACATACTGGAGTCAAAGGACAAATGTACCCTAGGGGTATTCTGGTATTCTGGTGGTCACATTATGACTCCACTAGTAAAAGTTGCCCAGTCACATTCTTTACTTAAGTTAAAGTATTGGAACCTATATTTATTGATTAAAAAAAAAAACTTTATTTCAAACGTTCCACAACATTGCTTTATTGTTTTCACAATGCATTTTCAGACTCTATAATCTCTGAAATCACCTAATGAATGCACTGCCAGTCTGCCACTGACTTTTGTCTGACTGGCTCACTGGCAAATTATAACTAACCCTAACTTCGCACTAACCGTTACCTAATGTATGTGGGATTATATTGGCATGTTGGATGAGCTGAGCAAATTATGCATGATTTAAAATATTAATGCCCCTATTATGGCCTCAGCATGGCCCAGGGTGCGTTTTGTGTCTGTATTGTTTTATTGTCAAGCATTAAAATATTTGTTGTAGGCACCTACATTTGGAGGAAAGGTTAAAGGTATAGGGTATTGTGATGTTTTTTGCCCCCAACCTTGGGGCAATGGGGCATGCATCCATCCATCCATCCATCTTCAACCGCTTATCCGGAATCGGGTCGGGGGGTTAACAGTTCCAACTGAGACCTCCAGATTTCCTTATCCTGAGCAACTTCCTCCATTATCAGGGAGTATACCGAGGCGTTCCCAAGCCAGTTTGGAGATATAATCCTTCCACCTGGTCTTTGGTCTGCCACGGGGTCTCCTCCCAGTGGGACGCTCATCGAGGACCTTCCTAGGAAGGCGCTCGGGGGGCATCCGTACTAGATGCCCGAACCACCTAAGCTGACTCCTTTCCAAGTGTCTCTCTCGGGTGACTGAACTTCTCACCCTATCTCTAAGGGAGATACCAGCCACCTGTCTGAGGAAACCCATTTCAGCCGCTTGCACCCGCGACCTTATACTTTTGGTCATGACCCACACATCATGACCATAGGTGAGAGTATAGGAACGAAGATTGCTCGGTAGACAGAGAGCTTTGCCTTCCGGCTCAACTCTTTTTTCTTCACCACAGTGCGATTTAGCGACTGCAAAACTGCTCCTGCTGCTCCGATTCTCCGGTTGATCTCCTTCTCCGTCAAATCAAAATCGTTAAAATCACTAAAACGATAGAAAGAAGTAAATGAGAACATTTTAACACTCATCTTTTCTTTTCTCTAATGACTATCTAAATATGATATGATATGATATCATATGATGATCCTTTAATATTTGCAAATGCATCAACTGCAACACAATCCCCCACCAGAGGGCACTGTTGTGTTAAATTTCAGTCTACTTTAGCCAGACTGCATTTACTGTCTTAGCATTATACTTTGTTTTACTGGACAAAACATTACAAGAAATAAGATTACAATTACAAATAACAGGACAAAATGCAGCTACAATATTTAATACTGTAAAAAAAAAATAAAGACAAAAAAAAAAAAAAAAAAACATTTTTTCATTTTCATTTTTTGAGCCACGAATTGTTTGAATGTATAGGCTACTGCCTGGCTTCAATCTCAGATATCATAATAATGAAATATTATTAAATGAATTATGATGATGTGCTCCAGCCCAGGCAGCTCAACTAAAGTGACAACGGAACAACGCGGAAGTGGAAGCTGTGTACGTGCGTGTGTGCGAGAGTGTCGCACGCACGCACGCACGCACGCACACACACACACACACACACACACACACACACACACACACGCACAAGGGCGCGCGCGTGTGCTGCGGGGTGTAGACGACACTTTAGCAAACAGACCGAGAGAGAGAGAGAGAGAGACCGACAGACAGACAGACAGAGAGAGAGAGAGAGAGAGAGAGAGAGAGAGAGAGAGAGAGAGAGAGAGAGAGAGAGAGAGAGTGTGTGTAGTGTCAGTATTTGTGAATAGGCATCGGATTCGCACCCCAGCCTTCCAGACAGACAGACATGGCAGGACGGCTCCCGGCGTGCGTGGTGGACTGCGGCACCGGGTCAGTGTTTAATATCCATGTTTGTAGCATATTTATAGCATATTTATAGCCTTATTATCAATGGGTGTGTGTGTGTGTGTGTGTGTGTGTGTGTGTGTGTGTGTGTTGGTTCATTTAGCCAGCTAGCATGCTAACGCCAGAGTGAGTCACATACATTCTGTCATGTTCCGCCCGTTCTTTCATATGAAACCACGACAGGTCAAAAGATGCTGTTTGTTGTTAAAACTAATGATGATAAAACCGAGAATAAATCTTCTAAATGAATGAAGGGTGCATGATGCGTTAGCAAGGCTGCGTGTGTCACAAGCTTATTCTGTGCATTGTCAATGTTTTCTTTTGATTTGATTGCTAATGAGAAACGAAACGGGTTGATCTGACGAATAATTAATTAGGTATTTCTCTTAAATCTCGTAGCCTAAATAAAAACACGTCTATATTATTTGCACTTCCATCCTTCCTGAGACACCCAACGCTATCCGTACAAAGTAAACCAGTTTGTTGTTTAAAGACAGCTTGTCACAGCCACGCGTGTCAAAGAAAATGCATTTTGTGAAGCTCATATTTGTCAGTAAAAGTGATATTTATGATTTTGGATTGTAATTCATAAATATATATTATTTTTTTCTCTGCACGGTGTTTTGTGAGCATGCGCAGAGCCACTTCCTACGTGTGTACACACTTCCTCATTCAGGCACTTCAGTCCATATATGGACTGGAGTGATCTGGCTGTCTGTTCATCACTTCTCTATTTGACACAATAGCAGCACTTATTCCACTGATTGCTTTTTACATTCATTGGATAACCAAGAAGAATTTCTTGGAGTTTTCAAATTTGCAGGATAAGATAATTGACCAAATCTATTAGTCCTAGTAGGGCACTTAAGCCCTATTTTGTCCTTCGTAATCAATAATTTGATTAGTTTGATTAAGTGTGGCACCCATAGAAGAAACTACAAAATACATTTGAAGAACACAGGGACATTTAAATCAGTCATAAAATGCTAACTGAATAAGATGTAGGCTATTGATTTAGTGTGAGTTTATCCAGAAGATATCTTGAATTTTAAGTGAATTCCTTGTGTTTCTCTCAGTCTAACAGAGAGGCTCTGTCTTTGCATATATTGGCAGGCGTGCTATGCTGGCTTTGCTCTGCATTGCTTGCATGTAGTGACTTGAACTCTTCACTCCTCTCTTAACGTTGCATTCCTCTCCATGCCTGCCTTCGGCTTGTTAAAAGAAATAGTCGGTAGCACATACAGTAACCACTGTACATTTTCATGTGCAGGACCCCCCACCCCCACATGTTGATATTTAGTTGATTAAAGATCGTCCTTAGCTGATGCGTAACATCAGTTAATCTTCTTGGGCTTTTACTTTTACGTTTTGAACAATTCTGAACATAGGAAACCTGTAGCACTGTATTGCATTGTGGTATTGGTAATCAGAGTACTGTGGAGTGCTGAGACAACTGTTATTGTTGGCCTAGATCAGGGGTCTTCAACGTTTCCAGGCCAAGGACCACTTAGCTGAGAGATGAAGCAGGGACCCTCTACATATTGTATAAATGTGTGATGGAGATTTTCATTGATTTCACAGATAGATATATATTGTTTGACAGCGCTGTCATCACTCTATGTTGGATTCATGTTTTTAGTTCACATGACCTTTCACTCTGTACTTGGTCTGCTCTTTTTTTACCTCTACACCAATCCTATTAGCTGAAAATAGCCGATCTACAAGCTCTCAACGCCTCACGGCTCACGCTGCTAAAGTTCTCCTCAGAATCGGGATGTGAGGGTTCAAGTTGTTAATTTAAAAGAATGATTCTATCACAAAGTTTTGTCGGCCCCCCTGTAGTAACTCTGAGGACCCCTTAGGGGTACCGGACCCCCTATTGAAGACCCCTTGCCTAGAAGGCAGAAGTTTGTGTGAGCCAGACAAGATGGTTTGAGGTCCACTTCCTCTCATCTCACCCTCTCAACTCACTACTATTATTGGAGCTGTGTGGAACACAAGCTACCCTATACGTGGCCGTGTGTGTAGGTATGTTTGTGGGTGGGTGGGTCTGCCATATTTTTATTGTCAGGACAACATTGTTATAGTGATCATTAGACTCAGAGCAATAACACACCTATCTCCCTGAATCCCTCCCCAGACAAAGTAGTATTGTAGTAATGAATGTAGAAGTATGTGCAGGATGTAATTTGATGCAAATTAGGTGACTTAATTTATTTTACCAAGTTTATAAACAATATTTGATTTTTAAAATAAAAGTCCTCTCTCACACTGCCAGTGTGCCAGTGATCACCCTCCCTGTGCCAATGTTGGCACCCGTGCCTAAGATTGCCTGCCCATGATATAAACCATCTCCTCCGTGGGCGTGGGTCTTAAACGCGTGTCATCAGTTGTATTTGTCACATCACTTGTTTACACTTACAGGTGTAAACTAAAGCAATGGGGGGGGGGGCGTGCTCCATCCTTATTTTGTGAGAAGATGGTGTATGTGAAAGCAGATGCATGATATTTAGAACATGGGCATCATTTGCAGGTGTACTGCACATCATAAACACATTGAGCTCTATTGTTGAATTGTCATTAGGGGCGTTTGGACATGTAGAGGAAGTGACATCATCAAGGAATATTGCGTATTAACATTTGTTCCATAAACACAATTGTGATGAGATGACACTTCAGTCGTGTGACTTTACTATAGCAGAGCCTGCATGTTGTGTGTGAGTCATGGTGCACTTGTTGGTCCAAACCTCCGTCAGACAGAATGTGCAACATCAGGATTATACAGTAGTTACATGAGGAAACATCATCAGGATTATACAGTAGTTGCATGAGGAAACGCTACATCTTAGCCAATAGGATACTCCTCACTTTATCTTTCCTGAGGGAACCTTCATATTTCATAACTGGCGGCTACAAACATGGTCCCAGCAGTACATAATCCACAAAGAGATCTTTTTTGCAAAGAAGATATTTGCACTTCCACTTAACTCAGATGCAGGTGCATTGGACAGTATTTCATAACCATTAAGCATTAATGAAGAAAAATGAATGAAGGACAATGGTACCTTTTTTCCAACTAGCAGCATGCACTCATTCTGCAGAGTGACTGTCGCCACTCTGCAGTTATCGATTGGATTTAACATTTGTTCTACTAGAGTAAGGATTTACTTTTCGGGGGAAAGTGGGCATAGCCTTTGGCGCAACTTGTAGAACATGACCTGTACTGTACCGACAGGCAAACTGCCTCTGAGACCCTAGTGTCTTTAGTGTTGTCAAAAACATCGATTTATCGAAAAGTATCGATTTTGAATATAGTATCGACTTTCAATATGACTTTTCCATAGTATTGATAATATTGATACTCAGTTTTTTTTTTACCTCTCTCGTTGGTTTACACCGTTACTTTAATGTGTAGCATTCCTACTTTGGCTTATTTCTAGTTATTTTAAGGCCTATTTGTACTTAGAATGTGAAAACATCAAAGGCAGGCCTTTAAAAAGCGCACTACCATCTACCTCAAGAAGTTCTGTATTTTTCTTTAAATGAAAATAAACATTTTTGCACTAAAATCGCCATGGTTGCGTGGTATCGAAAATGGTATAGAGTATCGAGCATTTTCTAAATATCATATCGAAGTTAGAAATCCAGTATCGTGACAACAAGCCTAAGTGTCTGTCAACCCATTGAATATGGTTTTGTGGTGTGAAAGGGGACATTTCTCCATTCTGAACCGTATAGCAGGGTAGACGGGACGCAGCTCCGGTGAGAGGCCTGAGCACTAAGCGGAGATGGAAATTAATATACCATTATGATGAAAGAAAAGCCAGCTGGGAAGTTGATTGAAGGCTACTGCTGAACCTCTGTTGATCTTATTAAACATGTCTGGGTAGCTGACTGTGTGTTGTGGCTGTACAGCAGTACTGTAGGTGTACTAGCAGGACGGTGGTTGACGGAGGCTTGTTGAGGCAGGTGAGATGTTCAGGCAGGCTGGGACTGTTCTGTGGAATGAAGCTCCTTGCTCTGTCTCACTCCACCATACAGCAGCGTTGGTCACCATCATGACATGTTAGGTCAGTGGTTCTCAACCTTTTCAGGCCGTGACCCCCCAAATAATCATATTTTCCCACCCTGAGACTGAGAGCACTAATAGTTGAGGCATTACATTTTGAATAACACGGTTTTATTGTGAAAATAGCAGATCATTGGTTGTGAGCATGTACCGGTAGATCGGCTATTTCCACAATTTCTGCCTCTAATAATATTTGATGACAATATGGCCAATGTTAATTTATTGTATGTATTAAAAGGGTCTTAAAAGTCCTTAAATTGTCACTTTAGAAAATAGAAATGTGCCGATACCCTCTATACGGTTTGTTTACTGTTGAGTGAGAAAACAATGTTTCACATTAAGTTAATCATCTGGGGACCCCCCAAAATAATTTGGGGTCCCAACCCACAGGTTGAGAACCACTGTGTTTGTTGATGATTATCATAAATGATCGCGATTGATTGTGTTTTTGGCTTTGTAGTGCACATCAGGACAAATAAAGATTACATTTCTGTTTGCCTTGGTAGTTGGTAATATGAAAACCAGTTTAAGACTCCCTAATCGGGAGATAAGCAACCGTCACGTCGCATACACAAACTTCAGCAGTCGTAGCCAGTCAGGAGGGCATATGGGAAATGGGACAGATCCATGTTGATGACATGACGTTAGAGATACTGTGTACCGCTTTGTGTGATTTCAGGGCAAAATCTGTAGGAGCAGTGTCCAAAAATGTATTTTGCAAGAATCAGCCTCATGGTGGCGCTAGAAGAGGGCTGTGTGAGTAGGGCAAAAGTGGGACGTGACAGACAGACAGACAGACAGACAGACAGACTGACAGCCGGTGGAGGTTTTGATAGTAACTGCGACCAGACGGTCGCAACAAATTTGCAGGGCACATGTGACAAATAACTTAAATATACAAAGAAATGAACGACAATGTACCTGTACCTGTAATCTAAAGAAATTATCTACTATGGTCAAAACAGTCAATACTGTGTATTTCATCATTTTAATTTTCTAAATATAAAAAAAAAATATATATATATATATATATATAGCTGAAATGGCCCATCTGCAAGTTGCTTGATTCAGTATTTAGATATTTGATGTCTCTCTTATATACGTCCAAGAAATTGTGAAAATAGCCAATCTACAAGCTTACTATTTTCATAATATCGTCTGTCGAGTGCCTGGGAACCTCATGTCCAAAACGGTCACTTTTCAGGATTCAAATTAAAAAATATCATCATTATATGATATATATGAATACATTTTTTGTTACTTTTGTGTGGTGCTGTAGTATGATCAAGTAGAGCATTCATTTACAATAAATAAATAAATACATTTCTGCCCTACAGAGCAACAATATTTCTTTGTATGTTTTGTGTCCCAGGGAGACTATCTGTTTTGGGTCTGTAGTAGTTAGGTAAAGTTGGCAGAGTTTTTGACCAATCTGGGAACTAAATGCTTAATGCAAATGTGTTCATAAAGGTGTCTACTATCACCTCTGAATTCTTTCCAACCCAACTCCCTTGGGAAACTAGCAGAGTGAGGTTGTCCTGTCACTCCCTGGGAGCAGGAAGCATGTCTGTCTGTGTCTGTCTGTCTGTCCACCAGCCTTACATCTGGCCCGCATGTGCCCAGCACACACACACACACACACACACACACACACACACACACACACACACACACACACACACACACACACACACACACACACACACACACACACACACACACACCTCAGGCTGGAAGAGGCAGTGGTGGAAAGTTACTACAGTAGGGTTAATTCACTTTATTACTAGATTTACATTTAGTTCATTAATAAAATTACTCTACTTACTTACTTTGTTCTTGTTGTAAGTAACAGAGTATTTCCACATTGTGCTATTGTTACTTTTAGTTGAGCAAAAGAAAATCTTCCCACCAATGGAAAACCTGCACGCACGCACGCACGCACGCACGCACGCACACGCACACACACACACAGAAGGGGCAGTAAACGCTTCCCTTTGATGATCACATGTTGAAGAGGTATGTCCCTCAGTGTCTATGGAAGTGGTTTAAAGGGGGGTTTCTGTGAAAAGGGGGGTGCATTGATATTTCCTCTTGGACATGTTGTAGAACAGTGGTTCTTAAAACCTTTTCAGGTCCAGGGTCCCTAAATTATTTGGCCACGGAAGCCCGTCTGAAGATTACAAAGATTTGAGTTATTCCAGCAGATCTACCAGCTCACTTTACACAAAGAGCTGATGTATACTGTAGCTTTAAAGTGGCCAAACTGTTTTGATTAACTGTTTTCGATTAACTGACCCCTTGGAACCCCCTCACTCACTACCCCACTCTGATAACCATATGCTCTACTGTCTGTCTCTCTGCTGTCCTACTGTCTGTCTCTCTGCTTTCCTACTGTCCGTCTCTCTGCTGTCCTACTGTCTGTCTCTCCTACACTGTCTGTGTTTCAGCTTTTCTACTGTCTGTCTCTCCTACACGGTCTGTCTCTCAGCTGTCCTACTGTCTGTCTCCTACACTGTCTCCCTCTCAGCTGTCCTACTGTCTGTCTCTCCTACACTGTCTCCCTCTCAGCTGTCCTACTGTCTGTCTCTCCTACACTGTCTCCCTGACTCCCTCTCAGCTTTCCAAATGGACTTTTTTTTAAGTGGAACATAAGCCATATTTTATACTTCGTTGTACAAAGGTGCGATGCAAACTTTGTGAAAATTGCAGAGCTACAAGCTGTGATCTATTGGCTGTTTTCCTTTTTGTAATGACATGCATGTGGTATTTCATGTGACAGACAGTGAGTGACAAGTCATTGGTTTTGTCTTTCAGATACACAAAGCTGGGATATGCAGGGAACACAGAGCCTCAGTTCATTGTACCATCATGTGAGTATACTTAATGGTCACAACGGAGTATACTGGTGCTCACACTGACACCAAGACACTAAGTCAGGAGGAGCGGGGTTCGAACCGGGAACCTATTCAAGATGGCCGCTCTACCTCTGAGCCACTGAATTCCTATCACAGTGTCCATTTTGACTGATGACAAGGAACACTTCCTCTTTATCTCTATCAGAAAGAGGAAGTTCATTAGGGTCAACAGATAAAGGCCGTATTCCCTTTTAACCACTTAGGGCTACTACACACGCTGCAAGATATTTGCTCTGATGCTGTTGGGACCTTAAATGGTGCTTGCAGACAAAGCCCCCGTTCTGATGCGGCTTCGCTGGCCACGCTTTTGCTCGCTGTGTGTGAAAGGCTCTGCGAGACCATCCGGCCGCGATTCAGTCGCTCGCCGATGCCTTCCTGAGCGTTTCTAGATATCTAGCAGGTTTGATATTTGGCTCTGTCGCCGACTGGACATCACACAGTATGAACGGGGTTGACTGGACATCGTACAGTACTACAGTATGAACGACCGCACCCCGAGAAGATCCGTGTTACAGCCAATGAGAGCACAGGACAACTGTGCTCACAGACAGAAAGTCTGTCTGTCTGTCTGTATCGATAGATGGATATCATCAACAGACCTTTATTCCGTGGGTAAATTCAGGTGTCATACATATCGGTAGCTATATTAATATTGCTGTTAAATAATGGTCTATAAAACCAACCGTGTCGGAATCAGCAGGCATGCTGACGTGCGGAGAGAGAGAGAGACGCAGAGAGACAGAGAATTATTTAATGATGAATATCATTACCGTCTTGTCTCGCAATTGTGCACACATCACGATCGTGAACCTTTCACGCTTTCGTGAACAGACGGATGTCGGTGATGCAATAATATAATATTATGTAGCCTAATAATGTAATATAGATTGGAATAAAAAACAATGTATCGGGTCTTGATCGCATCCCGTTCAAATCTTGCAGTGTATGATCCCTTGTCTGCGATCAGTCGTGTATTTTGAAAACCACGACAATATTATGACAGACGATTTCAAAAAGAGACTTGTGTAGTGTGAAATGCTTAACGATCCGATGACTCCCCGACGACTTTAAAAGTCGTACAGTGTGTCCTGCCATTAATCCATATATACTTTGTGGACCGGGGTTACAGGGTACCACAGGACTCTATACTTGGTCACCTCCTTCTTTCATTCTACACACCAAATGTCTTTGCTGAAAAGCTGTGTGGGGGTCATTTTAAAAGTATAGTAAAACATTGCCAATGTATTGTCTATATCAGTTAAAATTTAGGTTATTTCCCTATAGATCATTGATATCTCTTTCTCAGGTGCAGTTTGTAGTGACAGATCGGTGTTTGTTTTTCTAAGGTATCGCCATCAAAGAGTCGGCCAAGGTGGGTCACCGGACGATGAAGGGTGTGGATGACTTGGATTTCTTCATTGGAGACGAGGCGATCGACAAACCCTCGTACTCCACCAAGGTACCTGATCTCTCTCTCTCTCTCTCACACACACACACACACACACACACACACACACACACACACACACACACACACACAGTTAGCTAGTTTTTAACTCATTTAGTGCCTTTCCCGAGATATCTCACGAAATTCCCTTTGATGTTCGCAGTGCCAATCGCGAGATGTCTCGCGAAAAGTAATATATTACTGTAACGGCGGTTATCCTACCGGGTACATGCGCGGATGGTCCCGAGACGATCTCCCTCGCTGATTTATCATCATCACGGATCCACGAGCACAAAATAGTAATCCCATAACATTGAGGCAGACGGGGAATCTCATCTTTAATGTCCATTATCTCCAAACAACACTTTCAAAGCGAGGATGGCAATAGATGCTCGCTTATAAAACACATGTTGAAAAGCTCCGTTCCGCCATTACACAACACCACGTGGACGATGACCGCTTCCTGTGAATGACGCGATGACGTCAAACCGGAAGTGTTTAAGCTATGGACTTCTGGCCTTCAAAATAAGAGACTGGCCGTTTATGGAGCCAGCGAGAGGCACTCTGGACATTTTAATCCGTTAATTTCTGGGGCACAAAATGGGTTTTTAAAAAAGCGTGAAAAGTTGTACTTTTATATAACTATATATATATATATAAACTCTGCACAAAAAGAAAGGAAACTTGACTTCGGTCCATTATATTTCCCCTTTAATAATACCAATTTGTATTGTGTTTTATTTCATTTTTATCGTTGATTCGTCACATTTACAACAATGTACAGTTTGTAAACATCAGGCATTCATGGAATGAGCACCACAGCCAAGCGTGTGGGTAGCGCCAACCCAAAATTTGCCAACATTCGGTCCATTATATCTCCCCTTTAATTATGCCAAATGGTATTGTGTTTGATATCATTCTTACTGTTGATTTGTCACCTTTACAACAAGGATTGTATGGATCTGGCATTCGTGGAATGGGCAACACAGCCAAACATGTGGGTAGCGCCCCTGAAAATGGCCTGGCAGGCCTGCAATACTGTTCTTTTGGTGTTCACCTTTGTTGTTTGGTGATTGCACTCTCCCTCTCCCGCGCTGCGAGGCGTTGTGAGCTTGTAGATCGGTTATCTTTGGCAAAGAGGTTTTGTGTAGAGGGGGAAAAGAGCAGACCAAATATAGAGTGAAAGGTCAAGTTTATTAATTATTGACGGCTCAAGTGGTTAAATATCTGGAAACACAAATTTACATGAACCCAAAACACACTGATGATTGTGCTGTTAAACGATGAAACTATATGGTATCTATGTGTTGTGGGGGTCCCTGCTTCATCTCTCTCTCAACTAAGGGGTCCTTGGCCTGAAAACGTTCAAGACCCCTGAGTTAGATGTACTGGTCCTTGCCTGTTCGAACATATTGTATGTATGTGCTCCGAATTATGTGCAGTTGGGGTTATGGGATGTGTACAGCATATGTTTGAAGGGATTGAATCAATCAATCCATGGGGGGAGTAAACAATAGAAAAGTCTTTTTTGGGGGGAGGCTCTCAGATATTTGGGCCTTGCTCAGGAACTCCGATATTATCATTTTGAAACTTTTCAAAATTTGGAAAAATAGCTGCTCTGCAATGCCTTTGCGATGTGAGCTTGTAGATTGGCTATTTCCCCCTCTTTTTATTACTTGTTTTAATGACGTACAAAGTATCACTGAACTTCACGGCTTCTGGGAATTTTCATATGGAAGGTTCTGCCTTAAGAGATGCATAAGATCAGTGGTTCTCAACTTGTGGGTCGGGACCCCCAGGGGGGTCCCCAAATTATTTTGGGGGGTCCCCAGATGATTAACTTAATGTCCAATGTTGTAGAGAGTATCTGCACATTTCTAAAGTGATCATTTAAGGACCTTTTAATACCTCTAAAATGACAAATTAAACATTGGCCAAAATGTCAAATATTAGAGGCAGAAATTGTGAAAATAGCCGATCTACATGCTCACACGTTGTGAGCATGTAGATCTGCTATTTTCACAATAGAACCGTGTTATACAAAATGTAATGCCTCAACTCTTAGTGCTCATCAGGGTGGGGGGTCCCCAGTTAAAATATGATTATTTCGGGGGTTGCGGCCTGAAAAGGTTGAGAACCATTGCATAAGATGGTTGTTGCTGCAGTGAAGCACCTGCATGCAGGCAGGGATTCATGTTCCAGAAGTAATGATTTATTAAAAGGGTGAGTGAGCTGCAGAGCTGCAGGCTGCTAAAGATAACCATCAACTCCAGCCTAGACTCACTAGGAGCGGCTGTGGCTCAGGAGGTAGAGGTTGGCCAATGATCCGTGGGTCGGCGGTTCAAATCCCGGCTCCTCCTGTCCACGTGCCGAAGAGTTCTTGAGCAAGACTCTGAACCCCTAGTTGCTCCTGGTGAGCAGGTTGGTGCCTTGCATGGTTTCCTCCGCCATCGGTGTATGAATGTGTTTGTGAATGGGTGAATGTAATGAATGTGTGTGTGTGTGTGTGTGTGTGTGTGTGAATGGTAATGCACAATCTATGTAAAGCGCCTTGGATAAATGCACCATTTACTAGTCACACTCTAAAATCAAAATACTTCACTCAACAGAGACGAAGGACGATGTCCCAGCTTTTGTTATTAAAACTGCCTGGAAACATTTAATGAATTGCATTTTTATAGCGCTTTTCCAAGTGCTCAAAGCGCTTTACAATGGTTCATTCATTCATACATTGGGAGGTGAAGCGGCGAACAGTCGACGCCAGCGTCCTCACTTCCCACATTCACACACCAATGGTGGCAAGCTTGCACCAACCAACTCATTTAACACTTAAAAACATTTAACACTTAGAAACAGCCATGCAATACTTGTGGAATCATTTCAACGTCTACTCTGGTTTTGTGCTCACCAAAGAAAAAATCACTTTTTAGAAATGTGATATGCATTTGATCAGACTTGTCTGTGTGCGACAATAAGAAGTACTCTTCGTTCCAGCCAGTATTAACAGCCAATACACAAGTGCAAAAGACTCCGTGCAATGTTCTGTCTCAAACACTGTTGTTTACTGTCCATTCAATTCAATCCCTGCAACTCCAACTCTTGTTAATTAATGAGGAGGACAGCTCCAAACGCACCGAAATGAGCAATTTATGCCAGTAGTGAAAAGCAACTAAACACATGTCATGTACTTAGTTAGGGCCAATTCTCGCTATTTCAACATGTCATTAAGTTCCAAGTCAAGTTCAAGTTTTATTAGAAAACATCATAGCATGACAGTATGAATTTTGATGTGTCTTACAATTCAAATCAATAGGACAAGAAAAAAAAATCGTCAAATATCAAAATACAACAGTCATCAGGGTTAGGGTTTGGTTTTAGGGTTAGGTTTAGGCATAGTTTTACTGAGGTTTGGGTTAGGTTTAGGCATAGTGGTTAACATTCACCATGTTGGCATTCATCAGCGTCGAACAAATGGAACGTTGAACAAATGAAGAGTTCATTTGCAAAAACAGATAACTCCGTTTTTATAAATGTTCACAAATCCAGTTTTTTTATTGTGCACTCAAAGTAATATCAATCAAACTGAAGTTGGGTGGATTTGACTAAGTAAAAATTACTTAACAAAATAGATGTATCATAAAAAATGTAACTTTATTAGAAAATAGTTTATCTTTTAATTTAAACTTATTTTTTTGGCAAAAACAGATAACTCCAACAGTCGTTTTTTATCAAAAACAGATAACTCCACAATTGATGTTTCACCATTGAATTTTGCCATATCGAGGACGCAAAAAGGATTTCCAGAATTTTACAGGAGAGCAAAAACAAAGTTTTGACAACATACTTAAGTAGTCTGTACTTTTATAGGGGCCACATGTAGCCACCAGGGGGCACAATAGGGGACAACTCAGGGGCCCCTGGGGTGCTAAAGGTGCACCGTTGCTCCAATCTGCACCAAACTTGGCACAACCACTGTTCAGGGGTCTACCATGACAATAGTCACACCAGGGGCCACCTCACAGGCCACACCAGGGGCCCCAGTGTACCATATCAAGGGCCCCCGGGGGCCCAGGGTGCCAAAGTCACACCATTGCTCCAATCTGCATCAAACTTAGCATGAACACTGTTTAAGGGTCTGCCATGACAATAGTCACACAAAGGGCTAAACCAGGGGCCCCAGTGTACCATATCAGGGGCCCCCGGGGGCCCTGGGGTGCCAAAGGCGCACTGCTGCTCTGATCTGCACCAAATATGGCACAAACACTGTCCATGGGTCTACCATGACAATAGTCACACCAGGGGCCACCTCACAGGCCTCATCAGGGGCCCCTGTATATCAGGGGCCACTGGGAGCCACACGCCACATGGGGCCACATGGTAGACCCCTGAACATTGTTTGAGAAAATCTTGGTGCATAATGGGGCAACAGTGCGTCTATGGCACCCAGAGGCCCATGGGGGCCACACATGGCCCCTGAGAGCCACACATGGCCCCTGGTGTGACTTTCCTCATGGCAGACCCCTGGACAGTGTTTGAGACACTTTTGGTGCATAATGGGGCAACAGTGTGCATAATGGGGCAACAGTGTGCATAATGGGGCAACAGTGCGCCTATGGCACCCAGAGGCCCCTGGGGGCCACACATGGCCCCTGGGAGCCACACATGGCCCCTGGTGTGACTTTCCTCATGGCAGACCCCTGAACAGTGTTTGAGACACATTTGGTGCATAATGGGGCAACAGTGCACATAATGGGGCAACAGTGCGCCTATGGCACCCAGAGGCCCCTGGGGGCCACACATGGCCCCTGGGAGCCACACATGGTCCCTGGTGTGACTATCTTCATGGCAGACCCCTGGAACAGTGTTTGAGACAAGTTTGGTGCATAATGAGGCAACAGTGTGCCTATGGCACCCAGAGGCCCCTGGGGGCCACACATGGCCCCTGGGAGCCACACATGGCCCCTGGTGTGACTATCCTCATGGCAGACCCCTGAACAGTGTTTGAGACACTTTTGGTGCATAATGGTGGCAACAGTGTGCATAATGGGGCAACAGTGCGCCTATGGCACCCAGAGGCCCCTGGGGGCCACACATGCCCCCTCGGAGCCACACATGGCCCCTGGTGTGACTATCTTCATGACAGACCCCTGGAACAGTCTTTGAGAGAAGTTTGGTGCAAAACGGGGCAACAGTGCGCCTGTGGCACCCAGAGGCACCTGGGGGCCACACATGGCCCCTGGGGGCCACACATGGCCCCTGGTTTGACTACCCTCATGGCAGACCCCTGAACAATGTTTGAGACAAGTTTGATGCATAATGGGGCACCATCTTGGATCACATGGTCTAAACACGCTGCCCAATGGATTTATCTGTTTCTGCAAACAAAGAGCTATGTCACTTGTCTGTTTTTGCTACAAAACCTGATCTTTGAGGGCGTTTAGAATGGGATATATCTGCCTTAACAACAAAATTGATTTTATATTCTAATAAAACTCTAACTTAACTGTTATTTACAATAGTCATCTCATTTTTTTCCAAAATGGCTTTTATCTGTTTTTGCAAATGAACTCTTCAAATGTTATGTTGAAATATCGGCATGCTCCCCTTGGGAATGCACAATCCAACAAATACAGAAACCATTATGAAGTCCTACATCAGTATTTATGAAGCCCACATGTGAATGAATGAATGAATAAAAAAAATCAAATTTATTTTTGGGTAATTTATTTGATCTTATTATGCTAAAGAAAACGATAAGTGCATAGGGTGGATTTTTCTCGCCGCCTGTTTTAAAGAGTATATTTTAAGATTCTGGGGGGGGTCTTTTTTTCCTAAGTGTAAGTAAGTGAATGGGTAGGTGTAAGAAATCATTAAATATGAACCCCTTGGGATGATATTTCAGTCTGTTACCTTGCAGAATCTTAAAATATACCCTTTAAGGATTAAGAAAGAAATCCTAGACTATATATGTCACCTCAAGACCTCAGGAGGGACCCACCCAATACCTTCCCAGAGAAGCCTCTTGTTGGGAAAAACAAATAGAGCAGGAGAGGGGAGTTTAGCCTTGGTCAGGAGGAGGAGATGGGCAGTGATTTGGCCACCACTGCCGACCCGGCCATCAGGAGGGTGTTGTGGTTTGCG
Organism: Nannobrachium achirus; assembly: GCF_963921795.1. Taxonomy (NCBI): domain Eukaryota; kingdom Metazoa; phylum Chordata; class Actinopteri; order Myctophiformes; family Myctophidae; genus Nannobrachium; species Nannobrachium achirus. The sequence continues at coordinate 30,584,801 of NC_137829.1, forward strand.
GGTCGAAACACCTTATGATCGATGGTTACCACCTGAAGACATCAACTTTTCCTGGCCAAGGCTACATTCACCAAACCCAAACGTGAATGGAGGAGAAGCATCGTTAGATGTAATTATAATCATAATTATAATGTTGTCATTTCTAGGTAAGTGAAATCCCCCTCTAGCCACTGCTAACATGTGCTGTTCTGAATGACTAATTGTGTCCTCTTGCACCCTCTAGTGGCCGATCCGTCATGGCATTGTGGAGGACTGGGACCTGATGGAGAGATTCATGGAGCAGGTCATCTTCAAATACCTGAGGGCCGAGCCGGAGGACCACTACTTCCTACTGGTAGGAGGTTGTGTGTGTTGTGTTCATTAATGAAACTTGTTGTGTTCATTAATGAAACTTGTTGTGTTCATTAATGAAACTTGTTCTGTTCATTAATGAAACTAGACAAACAATTAATATTTGGCTGCCCATTTCATCTGTATATGGACACTTGTTTTACATCCAAACTATCAGCATAATTTGTTTTGATTAATGGTATTATTGGTCATTGTCAGCGATTTATATGAATTTGTCAGATCTGCCCTGTGCAATGCGACTTTACAGGCCAAACTAAAATGGAATTTTGTTCCAATGTTTAATGCCAAAAACGCATTGTTTTGTGTGTGTTACAGACGGAGCCGCCACTCAACACTCCAGAGAACAGAGAGTACACAGCAGAGATCATGTTCGAGTCCTTCAATGTACCAGGACTCTATATCGCAGTGCAGGTGAACACAGTTTAATGTAACCAGACTCTATATCGCAGTGCAGGTGACCACTGTTTAATGTAACCAGACTCTATATCGCAGTGCAGGTGACCACTGTTTAATGTAACCAGACTCTATATCGCAGTGCAGGTGACCACTGTTTAATGTAACCAGACTCTATATCGCAGTGCAGGTGACCACAGTTTAATGTAACCAGACTCTATATCGCAGTGCAGGTGACCACAGTTTAATGTAACCAGACTCTATATCGCAGTGCAGGTGACCACTGTTTAATGTAACCAGACTCTATATCGCAGTGCAGGTGACCACTGTTTAATGTAACCAGACTCTATATCGCAGTGCAGGTGACCACAGTTGAATGTAACCAGACTCTATATCGCAGTGCAGGTGACCACTGTTTAATGTAACCAGACTCTATACAGTATCGCAGTGCAGGTGACCACCGTTTAATGTAACCAGACTCTATATCGCAGTGCAGGTGACCACAGTTGAATGTAACCAGACTCTATATCGCAGTGCAGGTGACCACTGTTTAATGTAACCAGACTCTATATCGCAGTGCAGGTGACCACCGTTTAATGTAACCAGACTCTATATCGCAGTGCAGGTGACCACTGTTTAATGCCTTTATGACTTGAGTAGAAGGCAGGTGTCATTAATTGCACATTAAGCACAATGACACACAGGTTCTTGGTGAGATATCTTGCTTTGTTGATTAGAAACTGATATTCCGAAAATGGTCTCCTCGTTGACTTGACATTACACACTGAAACCCCCTCCGTTACTCTTTTTGCACATGAATTAATGCTGTGCCAGGTTTTTGTTGTGTAGAATCATATTAATTAAAGCCATACTAGGTTTTTTGTAGAATCAGCTTCAGACCCAGGCTGGATCTGTTGATCCGGATCTTCAGACAATAAAATCAACAGGGTTTTCTTTTTGTTAAGTGCTATAACAGGTTTTGTGATGTTCTATAATCTATATTGTCCAAATCTGTTTTGTTTGCATTTGAAAAGCCCTTTGACTTTGAGAGCTGTTTCTGTGTACAGTTTAACTCTATTATTATTTTTGGATGATTCATTTCTAATCAATAGAGCAGCGGAGCGATTTATCTCACCAGTTGGACTAGTTACATCATGACATCATGACTATGTAACTACACAATGCAAACTTCTAACAAAGTGTCACTGTGCTTTTACTACGCAGCAAAGTATCATTACGTGTGTGTGTGTGTGTGTGTGTGTGTAGGCTGTGCTGGCCCTAGCAGCGTCCTGGACGTCCAGACAGGTCGGTGAGAGGACGCTGACGGGAACCGTCATCGACTCTGGAGACGGAGTCACTCATGTCATCCCTGTGGTGAGTCTCTGTCTGTGTGTCTGTCTGAGACTGACTGTCTGTGTGTCTAGTCTCTGTCTGTGACTGTCTGTCTGTGTGTCTAATACACTGGTTCTCAACCTGTGGGTCGGGACCCCCAGGGGGGGTCGGCCCAAATTATTTGGGGGGGTCCCCAGATGATTAACTTAATGTGCAACATTGTTTTCTCACTCAACAGTAAACAGACCAACATAAAATTTAAGTGTATAGAGGGTGTCTGCACATTTCTAAAGTGACAATTTAAGTACTTTGTAATACCTCTAAAATGACAAAGTAAATATTGGCAAAATTGTCTAATATGCCTATTAGAGGCAGAAATTGTGAAAATAGACAATCTACAGGCTCACAACACCTATTTTCACAAAAGAACCGTGTTATACAAAATGTAATGCCTCGACTCTTAGTGCTCGTCAGGGTGGGGGGTCCCCAGTTAAAATATGATTTTTGGGGGCCGTGACCGGCCTGAAAAGGTTGAGAACCTCTGGTCTAATAGACTGATTGTCTGACTGACTGACACTCTGAGAATAATTCTGGTCTGATGAGGGTGTCATTATGGTGGTGCTACCTACAGTACTGTACATTGAACTTTGAATTAAAGGTGGTGTAAGGCAGTGTTTCTCAAACCTTTACATTTCATGGTCTCCCCTTAACTCTGAGAGTGTATTTGGTTGCATTTGTACACTGTCAGAGTTACAGACTTGTATGGGTCAATTTAGACCACCATAAAGGAACCCACAGAGTCCCTGGAATCCACTTTGAGAACCAACGGTTTAAGCAATGTATTTTTGTCGCTTGATTCCTGGTGGTTTTCCTGTCTCTCTGCAATGTCCTGAAAAACACTGACTCCTGGTATTAAAAACACTGACTCCTGGTATTTCCAGCTGACGTTGGTTGGTGTGAGAGGAGAGGAGAGGAGAGGGGAAACATGAGTCAGCGTTCCTCCGGCCTGCTGACTCGTTCACAACACCAGCTGAATGAACACACAGCGCGCCGAAATGGAAACTGTTACATGTTCATCTGACCGTTGCTTTATGTGCTGTGACATCAACATCCTTCTGCTTTTTTGAATTAACCTTTATTTAGGTGCTATGACATCAACATCCTTCTGCTTTTAACCAGTTACAAAATGCACCAAACGTCCCTTTTTCCAAGTATATCCATTAATTTCTCTCTATTGCTCTCTCCCTCTCCCTCTCTCTCCCCCAGGCGGAGGGTTATGTCATTGGTAGCTGCATTAAACACATTCCCATCGCAGGTCGTGACATCACCTACTTCACGCAGCAGCTGTTGAGGGAGCGCGAGGTTGGCATCCCTCCAGAACAGTCTCTGGAAACGGCCAAGGCCGTCAAGGTAGGCCATCTCCCGACTACATTTCCCATCAGCCACCTTGGACCACGATCAATGAGAAACTGCAGTTGCGCAGTCCTGATGTCAGCCACATGATTTTTCGTTGACCACTTGAACCCCAACATCTATCTATACTCTGTACTCAGGTCCAGTTTAAAGGCCCTTTTCCACCGGCAGCGATAACGATGACGATAGCCATACAATATCACAGCGATAATTATGCCTTCACATTGATGTCCGATAAAGTTATCGGACATCAATGTGAAGAGGCGCCAATTAACAGCCGCTCGCGCAGAGCGCACCTCAAGCAGTTTGTCAGAGACCCAGTTCCATATCACTGTGATCTTAACCACATCGTTGTTGATCCTAACAATGTAGTTGTCGGCTATCGTTGTCTGTATCGGTGTTGGGTGGATGCTGCCGATCCACTTCAATTGAAAACCCACTTTTTTAAATCGTTATCGTCATCATTATCGCTGCCAGTGGAAAAGGGCCTTTAGGCTGAGAGTTAAGAGTGTTCAAGTGGTTAATAGGTATAGAATGATTTTTCAGAGCGGCAACCATAACGGCGGTGTCGGATGGCGCGCGCACGCGTGCGTGTGTGTGTGGCTGTGCACCGACACGGCAGCTACATGGCAGCGCTCTAGAAAAAGGTCCATACTGTACATGGAAGTGTTACATTTCTGGCCATTTTAACACATTGGAGTTGGTACTCCCCTTTGCAAATCAAGGTGTGGGTATTGTTTTTACTTGTGGCTAATCACTGGCCATGTTATCAATATAATATAATAAAATATATAATATAAATATATAATATAATCACTGGCCATGTTATCCATCTAATATAATCTGATTCTGAATTGTATTTTACAGATATCGTCTCTCTTAGGTGTATATTTGTCATATGTCCAAAACTTTTCATGATACAAAAGCATCAAAAGTAGCGGATCGACAAGCTTGTAGATCTACTACTTTTGATGCTTTTGAAAAGTACTTTTAATGCTTTTGTGTGATGCTGTCCTTTTGTCACAATAATTGTGATATGAAATGTTCATATCGTCCCATCCCTAGTGTGTAACGTAAAGGCTTGTGCTTCCTCAGGAGCGCTACAGCTATGTGTGTCCAGACCTGGTCAAAGAGTTCAACAAGTACGACACGGACGGCTCCAAGTGGATCAAGCAGTACACCGGCATCAACTCCATCAGCAAGAAGGAGTTCACCATCGACGTGGGCTACGAGCGCTTCCTGGGGCCTGAGATCTTCTTCCACCCCGAGGTAAGAAACATGTCATGTTTCATGTTGGTTTTTATGGTTGTTTTTCAAGTTACTTAACAGTACAACCACCTACAGTACAAGGTAACAAAAACTAAAAGAAAAAGGAGTAACCGACCATTTAGACCAGTGGTCCTCAAATTGGGGTCCAGGGACTCTCTGGGTTCCTTTTGAGAGGTCTAAATTGACCCTTACAAGTATGTAACTCTGACAGTATACGAATGAAACCGTTTCATTTGTATACTGTCAGAGTTAAGGGGAGACCTTGACGTCTCAACGATACTTATCACCATATGGCCCACCCCTACTTTATATCATTGGTTCCCAAACTTGTTTTGGACACGACGAGTAATTATCACTACTTTTAACATTCACAAATGTTAAAGGAGTAGTTCACCCCCAAAATGACTTTTTCTATTGATTACCCACACCATGGAGACTTGAGTTCAATAATATTTTTTTGTATTTATCGTATTCCTAAGACAAAAATGTGATTATAGTAAATTTACCTCCATTGATTCCAGATGGAGACCCAAATGCATTTGGGTCCTGATCTGGAATCAATGGGGGTAAATTTACTGTAATGTAATTTTTGTCTTAGGAAAGTAACACAAAACAAAAAAATATTATTGAACTCAAGTCTCCCTGGCGTGAGTAAACGATAGAAAAAAACGTTTTTTTTAAATACTACAAAGACAGAGGTCCCGCACACACGATGTTTCAGTCAATACCAAGCTTATTATATCGTTTTCTTTTTTATTTTATTTGTTTTTATTTTCATTTCGGATAACTGTTTTTTATTTTATTTCTAGTTTTAGTTATTTTGTTAGTTTTACAATTACAATATATTTTTCTTTCTGTGTTTGTGTGGTGCCAGTTTGCCAACCCTGACTTCACCCAGCCCATCTCTGAGGTGGTGGACGAGGTGATCCAGAACTGTCCCATCGACACCAGACGTCCTCTGTACAAGGTCAGCCTTCAACCCCTTTAGGCCTGAACGCAAATCTGTGTCGCTTCAGATTTGAACCACTTTAAACACTATTTTATGCTTTAACTGTTAAAAAAATAGCAGATATACAAGCTCACAGCGCGGCACCGAGTGCCACGCTGCAAGCTTATTATCACAACCTGTTTATTTGACAGGTATGTTCTCATGCAAGGCTTATGTTTTATCATGAATATGGCAGTGTTCTTTGGCAGTGCACTAGCACCACCTACTGGTTGGTTTGGGCACCTGTTCAGCAGGCAGGGATTCCTCTGCATGGTTTTTTAATTGATTGATTGATTATGTATGATTGAATGCTTTATTAGCCAAAAATACAAAACACTATATGTACAAAGGAGAAAAGGGAACAACAGCTGAGGGGGGGGGGGGGGGGTCCCAGTTAAAATATGATTATTTTGGGGGTCCCCAGTTAACTCATCTAGTGCCATTCGCGAGATGTCTCGCGAAATGTACTCGAGTATCTGTAGTGCCATTCACGGGATATCTCGGGAAAAGTAATAGATTACTGTAACGGCGAGTACATTACCGAGAAGAATGGCCGCCGGTCCGGAGACGAAATCCGTCGCTGATTTCGCATCATCACGGCTCCACGAGCACAAAATAGTCCCATCCATAACATTGAGGTGGACGGGGGATCTCATCTTTAATGTCCATTATCTCAAAACTACACTTTAGAAGCTAGGATGGAGGCAGATGCTCGCTTATGTTACACAGTTATAAAAGCTCCCGGTCGGCCATTACACAACTCCACGTGGACACGGATCGGTTCCGGCACACGATCCGATGACGTCAGACCGGAAGTGATTGCGCGGTGGACTTCTGGCCTTCAAAATAAGACAACGCAAGTGAATGGGACCTGAAGGAGGCACTTTGGACATTATAATCCGTTAATGTCTGGGGCTCTGAATGAGTTAAAATATGATCATTTTTTATTTTGGGGGTCCCAGCAGTTAAAAAATGATTATTTTGGGGGTCCCAGCAGTTCAAATATGATTATTTTGTGGGGTCTCGCCCCTGAAAAGGTTGAGAACCACTGTTCCATAGAACATTGCCCTGTGTGTCTTGCTCTCTAGAACGTGGTTCTGTCTGGAGGCTCCACCATGTTCAGGGACTTCGGCCGGCGTCTGGGCAGAGACCTGAAGAGATCGGTGGACGCCAGGCTGAAACTGAGTGAGGAGCTGAGCGGAGGCAAGCTGAAGGCAAGAGAACTGGACTTTTATACACATTTTTACACATGTATACACTTTTATACACTACACAACAGGCACGTGCACACATAGACATCAAAGGGGGCTTGAGCCCCTGCCCTTTTACCCTTCTGTAAAGAGTGCCCTCTCCAGACCATGAATGCAGTTTTCACAATGGTGAAAGAAATGCAAATGCCTTCTTTCCATGCCATACCTGATGGCAGCATTCAAGAGAAAAGCCTTGTCCAAACTCTCCTGAACTTGAATGCGGCATCTTATGTTGAAACAATTACCCTCTCTGTGTAGAAATCCATGCCGTTACGCCACATCACTTCACTTGATTATGCTTAGTTTAGTGTGGTATCAAGAAACGAAAATAGCAGATCTCCAAGCTCACAACGCGTCTCAGAGCTTGGAGGTCTGCTATTTTCGATATTTTCACACAAAGGCCCTTTTAGAAATGTCAGCCCCTGCCTCTCTATATTTATGCACTACAACCACAAGTAAATGGTGAATTTACACTTTTTATCCAAAGCGCTTTACATGGATTGTGCATTCCATTCACCCATTCACACTCTTCGACACGAACTCTGGGGGAGCCCGGGATCGAACCAGGGACCTTGCGGTTCCCATTCATGGGTGTGGTATTTCAAACATTGAGTGTGTTAATAATTGCGTGTGTGTGTTTTTCCTCCCCTCAGCCCAAACCCATTGATGTCCAAGTTATAACCCACCACATGCAAAGATATGCTGTATGGTTTGGAGGCTCCATGTTGGCATCAACTGTACGTATCTGTATTTAACATACCATAAATATAGTAGAGTATTGACTGTGCTTGTAACTAGATAAGTCTGTAACTTTTGAAATAACTCATTTACATAATTCCTTATAACCTACAGTAGTGGTTCTCAACCTGTGGGATGGGACCCCCAAGGGGGTCCCCAGATGATTAACTTAATGTGAAACAATGTTTTCTCTCTCAAAAGTAAACAAACCAACATAAAGTTAAGTGTATAGAGGGTATCTGCACATTCCTAAAGTGACAATTTAAACATTGTCCAAATCGTCAAATATTAGAGGCAGAAATTGTGAAAATAGCCAATCTACATGCTCATAACGCCTCGCAACGCAAGGTGTTGTGAGCATGTAGATCTGCTATTTTCACAATAGAACCGTGTTATACAAAATGTAATGCCTCAACTCTTAGTGCTCGTAGGGTGGAGGGGTCCCCAGTTAAAATATGTTTTTTTTTGGGTGGTCGCAGCCTGAAAAGGTTGAGAACCACTGACTTACGGTATACTGTATACTTTGCAAATAATACTGTATGCCTTCTGTGTGCCCACAGCCTGAGTTCTACCAGGTGTGCCACACCAAGAAAGACTACGAGGAGATGGGACCGAGCATCTGCCGCCACAACCCCGTGTTTGGAGTGATGTCTTAACTCCACAGGGAGCGCTTGGTTTGGTTTGGGCTGGGCTGGGCTGGGCTGGGTGGGGGATACAGGACAGGCAGGAACCATTGGTGGGTGTGTTTGTGATTTGCTCCGATATTTGCAGTGTAAAACTCTCAGTGTTTATTCATCCATTTGTAACTCTGAGAGCATACAAATGCAACCAAATGAACGCTGAGGGTTTGACAGTGTAAGAAAGGAAAAAGAGATGCGTAGGTTGATGGTAGACCAAACACACACCGGCTGGACATTTATTGTGAACTTTTGTTTCTTCTTTTTGTCTTTTTTTTTTATTATTATTTTAGTTTTGCTTTCTAAAATGAGGGGGAAAAACATGGTTTGTAAACCAAATAACATTCGTGGATCTGCGGCGGAATGAGCAGAATTTGAACATGATGTTGATTCTAAGGTTGGTGGTGGAAACTCATGATGGTAAACAGTAATATTGATGATAATAATAATAATTAATAACAGGACATCTGAACTGAACTTATTATTTATGTTAATAGGAGCAGAGTCCAGGTGCTATCTGATGACTCTTGAGATCATGTGATCGACTTTAGAACATATTATTTTGTCTGCATTCTTTGTTTTGTTTTTGTTTCCCTGCTTCCAGTGCATTTCCCTGTATCATGCCAAGAACATGTTTATATTTCATACAATGTTTTTTATATGTAAAACGTAGGGTAATCAGGGGCAAACAATAAAAATTGGATTGCATACAGTTATCAGGGAGCGACTGTTTGAACCCTCAAGGCAGCGTTGATTACGCAGAATTTACTTAAATATGAGACGCTTCTCCTCTTTAACGGTTCCTTTTGTGTTGTCCAGACCTTTCTCACACATGCCTGATGGGTCATTTCACTTTAAAACACGTCTGGGGTCATTTTAACATCTACACCCCAGGCAGTTAATATCAGATATGCCCCTCTCCTATATACTGTAAATCCATTGAACTTCAAACTTCACATTTTTACCATGTTGGACTCACTAATTTGTTTTGAAAATGTAAACACATTTAAATTCAAATGTTTTGAAGGTGTAGTTGAAAACGAACAACAACAAAAAAAGGTTCACATTAGTAGAAGGACAAAATCATTCACCAGAAGAGTTTGAAGTTGAATGGATTTCTATGGAAGGGAGGGGTGTCTGATGAAATGTATATCAAATTCAAATATCTACAAATTGAATCAAGCTACCTAATTGTCAGGGGTGAACACAAAGCCTGGGTAGGTGTTTTAAAATGTAACCACTTAAATTCTTTCGTTTTTCTTGAATTACAACTGTGGTCGGACCGCTTTTTTCCGTCTATGCCAAATCTGTTATCCAAAAATAGCTGATCTACAAGCTTTGAGCTTTTAGATCTGCTATTTTTAGCAAATCTTTCCCCCAGAATAGGCATTCTGGGATTTCAAGTGGTTAAAGCGAAATGCGCCTTTAACTTCTGAAGGCCACCCAATGAGAGACAGAGAGAGAGGCGACTAAATGAGATTATACAAGACAGACATTTAAATTCACAAGGACTGTGGAACCAGTATTGTTTGACTATAAAGTTTTTTTTATTGTTAAATACCAAATGATTCCATAAGGATGTGGTTTGTTGCAACATTCCAATAAAGGCTCCATTTTGTTTGTAAGTAGGTCTGTCTTTAACTGTTGATGGTCCTTTGTCATGAATACACGATCTTCTCCTGTTTTCAAAGGTATACAGTTAAAAAATGTACAGTATAGTTCTGTTAAGTATGACATCATTTTGTAGGCAGAGGAGAATTTCTGCCCCCAGTTTCCGTGAATCTTTTTACTATTTTTACTATTTACACATTTTTCTTCGCTTTGTTGTTGAAAGGAAAGTGTTAGAATTATACTTTAGTCGTTATTTTTGTCTTGGATCTGTTGAAATAGCGAGGGACAGAAAATGCTCTGGGGGCAGAGTTCTCCTCTGCCTACAAAATGATGTCACGGCTTAAAAGCCCCTAGTTCGTTAACCTGGTACAGTAGATGGATATAGTTTGTTAGCCTCGGCATCATTGCCATATCAATGTTTTTGGGCACAATAGAGTCCTAACTGCTGCTTCATTGTGCCTTATGGCCTACTGTATGTCCTTGCCCTTCGGCCTATGACAATACTAGTTATTGTTACATTCCAAAATGACATGGGCAGAAAGTGATTTTAAGTCAAAACATCTGACTTAGCAGAAATGTTTTCAATGTAATCTTAATAAGCAGCGAACATGGGCAGTAAGGCAGGATGAATCAGAGAGTATCCGAGAGTTAGCCAGATATTAATCTCTAAACAGATTCTCTGATGAGGAAAATGAACTTTGTTTTTGACGATGGCTTGCCAGATTGGCCAGATATAAAGGCAGATAAACATGACTTGAATTCAACCAATAGACCGTAAAAATAAGACGGGAGAGCCTTATATGTCACCATCTTGTAGTCAACTAAAAGGAGATTCTAGTAAGCTTTACAGCTTATTTACACAGAAACCACGTTATGTATCTCATATGACATTGAAAGACAGACGGATAGAACACAATACTTTGCATATAGCCGGGGATCCAGTCATCAAAATGGGAGAGGACCTGTGATGTTCTGCCACACTTTTTATTTCTGTTTTATCTATTAGTTTGGTCATTAAGGTCCACAGAATGAGAGGCCTGCTCTGCCGGCCCGCAAAAACTGTGAAAAGTGAAAAAAAAGTGATGACTCATCACTTTTCACAGATTCTGCGGGCCAAATATTTTGCCCAAGGAATGTTTTTCATGCAAAACAAATGCTTGCAATGGATTCAGAATGATGAAGAACCCCTAGTTTGACCCCTCACATGCTACTTAAAGCAGATTATTTTTCTTTTTTGATTATTTCTAGTGGAGTCAATGGGACAGTGAATATACAAATGGCCATAACTTTTTTTCGCGACGTTTCCGGCAGAGCAGGCCTCTCATTCTGTGGACCTTAATGACCAAACGAATAGATAAAACAGAAATAAAAAGTGCGGCAGAACATCACAGGTTCAACCCTATTCCTTGAGCTTTTGGGCATGTGGATCCCCGACTAATAGGATAACATCAATTACAAAAGGGGAAAAGCATTCAAAAAGAAAGAACAAAAATAGTTGTAAAAAAATGGGGTTAAGATTGATCCTATTGATTGATTGATTGATTGAAGAATTTATTAGAAGTTTGCAATAGAAAAAAAGTAAGTACAGTTTCATGACAGTACAAATCACTGGTACAAGGTCAACTAAAAGGAGATCCTAGAAAGCCGAGGCTTATTTCCACAGGAACCACACCTAGAGCAGGGATCAGCTACCTTTATGAAATTAAGTAGGCCTACCATATCTTTATTTTCTACATAGTCAGTGTGCCATGTAAACATACCTTTATTACACCCCATCACACATTAGGACATATTTTGATTGGCAGAACATTGTTATAGTGATCATTAGACTCAATAACCCACCTATCTCCCCGACTCCCTCATAATAGGCCTAATGTAGAATTATGTGCAGAATAAATATGCTGTAAATTAGGTCACTTCGTTTAATTGACTACATTTTGAAAAAATCCTCTCTCACACATACTTCTGCCAGTGTGCCAGTGATCAATCTCCCCAGTGCCAATGTTGCACCGTGCCTAAGGTTGCCCAGCCTTGCCCTAGAGATTCTATGAACTATACCTGAGACTGCAAGTTACTCCACAGCTCCACAAGGTGGCGATGTAAGCAAAAGCAAAACGCGTGCAGTCAGTCAAAGTCAAGTCCCTTCTCGATGGTGGATACGCCCCCTCAACGTCACTGACAACAACCAATCAGGGACAGGTCTTGGCGTCCTCCAGGAAGTAAACTCCAGCAGCAGAGAGCATAACAACTTTATATATTACCTCTATGCATAACACGTAAGCGTGAAGGCAGTGGACGTAAAGGATAACCTGATCAAAACATGTCAGCCTTCATGTTCAAGTCTACGCACAGGTTTGTATCAAGACAAGCCCCAATGAATGCACATGCGTGTGTTTTATAGACACTCCGGCGTCGCTCGCAGAAAATAGCAGATCTACAAGCTCACAAAGCCGACCATGTGACCCGTTGTGAGCTTGTAGATCGGCTATTTTTTTGGGCTAAGGGGATCACATGGCATCATGCACTATACTGTACTATTATTATGATCTGACACTGTCATCTCGTTCGTTATAATGTTTTGTGATTTATGATTATAATCTAAAGCCGACTATTCTGTTGTGTAGTGTTTTGATTGGAAACCAGATTGATTAATTGATGTAATGTTAGGCATTCTCCCTGCACCTTACTCAAACCTTACTGCGTCTTTTAAAACAAATATGTTGTGACTAAAAAACAAACGATAAATGAATGATCTTTTCAGAGATCATTATTAATATGAATGTGTTTTTCATTGATCAGACTCAGGTCCATCTGCAGACTACAGAGAATTCAAGGACACATGATGGTAAAGTCAGCTACTCTTATCTCTGGTAGAACTGCTTTGATAAAGATCATTTATTTACATCTTGTATATTCCAATCTGTCTACTGTTTGTTCTCATCTTTCATTCTGTTGTATTTCATTATGTTGATACTATTTTGTCAGAGTATATGTATGTACAGATCAATCTGAAAAAAGAAAAAAAAATAGAATATTGTGTAAAAGTTCATTTCCTTTATATATAGGCCTATTTAAACTTTCATATATTCTAGATTCATTGTGCATGCAGTGAAATATTCAAAACCTTTTTTTGTTTTAATTGTTATTTGTATGGCATACAGCTCATGAAAAACATACCCATATCTCAAAATGTTACGGCCACTCAAAAGAAGGATTTATAATACAGAAATGTCAAACTTCTGAAAGGTTATGTTAATTTATGCACTCAGTACTTTGTCTGGAATACTTTTGAACAAATGTCTTCATCAATGGGGCGTGGCATGAAGGTGGTCAGCCTGTGGTACTGCTGAGGTGTTATGGAAGCCCAGGTTTGCTTTGATCGAGGCCTTAAGCTCATCTGTGTGGTTGAGTCTGGTGTCTCTCATCTTCCTCTTGACAACACAACACAGATTCACTGTGGGGTTCAGGTCAGGACAGTTTGCTGGTTGGTTAAACCCAGTAATACCATGGTCAGTACACCAGTTACTTACTAGGAGCTTTGGCTAAATCATCACACAGTGGACCGACACCAGCAATACAATGCAATGCTGGTTTTGATGCACACTGTTTTATCAAGTTCAGAGTCAACACAGCCATCTACCAAGGGATTTTAGAGCACTTTGGTTGACAAGCTTTATGGAGATGATGATTTGAGATCTACAAATTCAAAACATGTCGCTTCGCAATGCATTTTGAGCTTTCAGATCTGCTACTTTTGATGCTGTTGTGTGACACTGTAGTATGATCAAGTAGGGCGTTAAATTATTACAAATAAGCATAAAAAGTTCGAACATTGAGATAAGAGGTTTCTGCCCGCCAGCAACGATATTTTGTTTTATTAACGTGTTTCTGTGTGTGTGTGCGTGCGCGTGTGCGTGTGTGTGTGTGTGTTCAGATGTCCAGCCAGGCGGTACCAGAGGTTCTGTTACAGAGAGTGGGATGTGCAGGGCTGATCACCCTGAACAGACCCAGAGCCCTGAACGCTCTCAACATCCACATGATCAGACTGATCTACCCCCAGCTGAAGGTACCACACACCTGCATTCTCTCTCCCACAGCTGGAGCAAGGACTCACAATTCTTTTTTTTTTTTTAATTAGTAAAAGTAGGGATGGGCGATATTATCGCGGTAATCAAAGTCCCTTTTTTTGCCCCAAAATAGCAGATCTACAAGCTCACAGCACACGTTGTGAGCTTGTAGATCTGCTATTTTTTGCCAAATACATTTGATAGAGAGTGAAAAAAAGACTTTATCAAGTACGTATATTATAAGTACCTTTTATCAATGGGTTTAAATGGTACCGGATATGCAGCTCAGCAAATAAAAGGTGAATTGATCCCAGTGCATGACGGAGGACGATATCACGATAAATTAAATCTCCATGATATGATTATTGTTGAGTGTTTTTATCACGATAAACGATAACTTTTACCAATGGGTTTAAATGGTACCGGATATGCAGCTCAGCAAATAAAAGGTGAATTGATCCCAGTGCATGACGGAGGACGATATCACGATAAATTAAATCTCCATGATACGATTATTGTTGAGTGTTTTTTATCACGATAATATCGTTTATCTTCCCATCCTCAAGTAAAAGTAGCTACGTATACCACAATATGAACATATACAGTAACTGTTTTTGCTTGACTAATAGTACAAAATATACTTGTAGTACCAAAGTAATCAATAATTGTTGTAGAGTAAAAAGTACAATATCCGAGATCTGGTGTATACATACAGTGGTGACATACAGGAGTATACATTATATAAAATAATATGGAAATACACAAGTAAAGTTTAAAGTTCTTCAGTTACAAACTTTCACCCTATTTTGGTTGAAATTTAAATAAATGAAGCAATAAAAGTGCTTTTGCAGCAAGTTGCACAATCAGCAGGTCATTGGGTGACAGTTCAGGGTTGCCAGTGTGTCAAGGTGCTAATAAGTCATCCTAAACGCTCGTGGAGTGCAGGTGTGACACCCACACATCTTTATTCTATGATTTGAGACGGGAACTACATTTAAAACGTCTGCACTGCATACTACTTTGAAAAGTATGTGTATTTCTGTTGTGGTGTGGTGAAGATGGATTGCCTGAGAAGGTCAAACATAGTATAAATGACAACAACAGAATATTCCAGGCTAGTACCGAATTTAGTGATTGATTTTGCGTTGGAAACGAATGGATGGACTATATCTTTCTTAACAATAAGCAATTAAATACTTTTTCAAATCAGTGATTGTTAAATTTTGTGTCAATTTATTGGTTGCTTTATTAATTAGCCTTATAATAAGCAGGATAAAAAACCCTCCGCTTCGCATCAGGGTCTGATCATACTGTTTAAATAACTATTTAAAATGTTATGAATTATTTCTTTATTTACTATATTGGAACATTGCGCACAAAAAATATATTCTACTGTATTTGTCATTGGAAAATAAAAGCTTACAGAGTGATAAAAGAGATGACATGTGTTATAGAGGATTTTTAGCATGGATATAAATGCAGGTGTGACTTGAAAACCACTGCTTTAATGAATCAAACTGTGTGTGTGTGTGTGTGTGTGCGTGCGTGCGTGCGTGCGTGCGTGCGTGCGCAGGCATGGGAGTCTGATGGTGAGACAGACATAGTGATCATTAAAGGATCGGGGGGGAAAGCATTCTGCGCTGGAGGAGACATTAGAGGTGAGACGCTTGTAGTATTATTATTTAACATGTACATGCAGTAGATTGTATTATTATAGTAGTAGTATTTATCATGTAAAGTACATGCAGTAGATTGCCTGGCAGTGATTATCTGCTACTTACTGTACATTACAGTGATGCTACTAACCCTGCATCCTGACTGAGTCCCTGACTCATATTTTTAATAAAGGACTCATTAAACTAAGCATCCTAAGCAATTTGTTGATATATAAAACGAGGGGGAAAAAAGTGTTTGTTTAATCAAAAAAAAGTAATCCATAGCACCAGTAAGATGCCTAAGGGCAAAAGTTCGAGGCCGCGCCATGTCTTGGCCATCTGGCCAAAGGGATTTGGTTCCCCTGGCATCACAGGTATCTCCATATATGGCAATAAAAGGGATTTGGTTCCCCTGACATCACAGTGATTATATACTGGCATTCACAGATATATGGGCCTAATATTGATGACATCAGGGATCTCCATATATGGCAATAAAAGGGATTTGGTTCCCATGACATCACAGTGATGTCAGAGCATGATGTCAGAGTGTTGCGTTGTGATGAATCTATTGTGTTGTGTTGTTGTGTTGTGTTGTGTAGCGGTGACAGAAGCGGGTAAGGTGGGAGATTCCCTGGCCCAGGACTTCTTCCGTGAGGAGTACATTCTGAACAACGCCATCGGTAAGCCATGCTACGCACACAAACCTCCAGCTCTTCTTTAGTAAACAGAAAATACATTTTACACCAATGTCAACCTCAGTTTAGAGAACCCGTAAAGGATGTAGGAAAAACATGTGAAATTGGAAGTGATGATGCACAAAAATGAGCAGAGAACATTTTTAACTGGAACACTATAGACTTTTAGCTGATAAATGTATGTAAGAGACCCGTTACTGAACAAACTATAGCAATGATTTCTATAGGAATAGATAGGGCTGTCACGATTATGACATTTTACATGACAATTAATTGTCACTCAAATAATTACGATTAACGATTTAATTGTGTTTTTGTCATTGACAATTACATTTCTGTTTGGCTTTTAGGCTTTGAAGTTGCACATGGTAGTAGATATGACACATAACCTAAATATACAACGAAATTCTGACATATTTGACAACTTTATACTTAAAAAAGAACATTAATAGTGGAAGTAGCCGATCTAGCTTGTAGATCTGCTATTTCAACTATTTTTCAACATGGAAACAATTATGACGATTGTGAAAAATAATCGTGATTATGTCAAATAATCGTGATTATGTCAAATAATCGTGATTATGTCAAATAATCGTGATTAGACAATTATGTAATAATTGTGACAGCCCTAGGAATAGACACATATTTGAATGAAAATATATAATCACTTATCTTACTGTATCTTTCTGTTACTTTTTCCTTCGGCACTGATATGTTTTAATGTCTTGTTCTAGGGGGGTTTAGAAGCCTTACATTGTTTTAATGTCTTGTTCTAGGGGTTTAGAAGCCTTACATTGATTTAATGTCTTGTTCTAGGCGGGTTTAAGAAGCCTTACGTTGCTCTTATTGATGGAATAACTATGGGAGGGGTGAGTATCATTTCATTCTAACTATTCTCTATCATTGAACCACTTTCAGCTTGGTGTCCCTATTTTGCCCCTACCTCCAAGTTAGGCTCGTTGCACACTGCTGCGTTCTTTCGGACAAATATAGGAACAAATTTCGGAGCACGTACTGTAAATAATAAAAAAGTTTGCTCACTGCCGCCCGTTTCGTTTATTTTCGGACCAGGGTTGATTTTTTTCCGGTTTTCGAAACTGTCACCGCTGGGTCCCTTGATGTCTCTCCCTCCCCTCTCTCTTTCCTTTGCCTGAAGTTTTTTGCAGATTTCGGTTTCCAAAACACGCAGCAGTGTTCAACCGGCTTTAGATCTGCAAGCTGGCGATGCGATGCATTGTGAACTTGTAGATCAGCTATGATCTTTGGTGCACTCACCTACAGACCTGTTATGTGTTGGAACAAAACACATAGCAATTCCATCAGGGAGATCTGTGTTTTAGATGATGAATCAGCATGAAATTGATGAAAGTAGTACAGTGTAGTACAGTGCTCAACATATGTTGCTTTTATTGTCAAATCACAAGTTTACATTTGTAAAGAAGTGGTTGAAATTATGTTTTGTGCAAACTCCATCATCATAGTTTTGGAAGTTGGAGAGAGAGAGGGACAATAAGGAGCGGAAAGAAACAAAGAATAGGGGAAAAATAATTTCCTGGTTGAATTCTTAGATTTTGGAAAGGCTGGATTAAACCCATTTAGGCCTAGAATTATTTTATACTTTAACTATTGAAAAATTAGCAGATATACAAGCTTGCTGCAAGCTTGTATATCTGATATTTAAAAAAAAAATCGTGATTTGTTTCAAGGCTTCTGGTTGGTCCATGGAACAACATATTTTGAGATGCATGTAATTTTGAGATGCATGTAATTTTGGGGGTCCTTGACATGAAAAGGTTTGAGAACCCCCTGAACCCCCTGGCCCTGACAGAAGAAGGATTTAGAAGACATTTATAGAATCGGGTCAATAATATTCAAAGACTTGAACAAATGTTCACGTAAAAAAAAAAAAATAGCAGATCTACAAGTTCGCAGTTAGTTGATGCATAACATAATGGTTAAAGTGGTGCAAATCTAAAGTGACACAGATTTGCGTTCATGCCTGAATGGCTTTAATAATAAATGAATGTTTATCATCCCAGAGGGGATATTATTTGTCTTCTTTGCTCTTTCTCTAACAGAAGTTTGTATTTGACATGTAGTACTCCAGTTTGCCTCTTGGTGGCAGCATAGTACTGTATGTCCTTCCTTGAATCTCTGCTCTATGACCAAGCCAGCCAGCAACCACAAGGCTTGTTGTTGTGATTGGTTGAGACAAGGAGTGACGCAGTTTGTAGATCCCGCCTCTTAACAGAATGTGACTTAGTTTGTAACAGAACAAAGAATATCTATGAAGGAATAATTAAAAACAATACTGCCCCTCCAGTATTAGAAGAACAACATCAGTCAACATGTTTTCAATGAGTCTAACATGGTTAACATGGAGTTTGAAGATGCATTGGTTTGTACACATAGGAAGGGGTGTGGCAGAAATGTTGAATATTTAAATAATATCTAATAATAATCAAGCAACAAAACCGTTGCTTGATTATTATTAGATATTATTTATTTGCACACACAAGCCAGAGTAGAACATCGCCTAAAATGACACCAGAAGTGTTTTAATCACTTAAAGGACCACTTCACCTCTGGGACAACCAGATCTACAAATCGCTACACAGTATGTCTACACTCATCCCATCAACATGAATCTGACTGTCCCATATAGCGCCACCTTCAGGCCGATTTTTAAAAACACATTTTTGGACACTGCTCCTACAGATTTTGCCCTAAAATCACGAAAATCACTACACAGCATGTCTACACATGCCATCAACATGGATCAGGAAGATTTTGGAAAAACACATTTTTGCCCTATTTGTGGTTTAGGGAGTCTTACTGGTTTTATTGTTGTTTGGGACACGATCAACACAATCCTGAGTTATTTTTTGTGTTCAATCTGTGTTTTTAGATATTTTAGTATCAGCATGCAACAACTGCATGCAACAACTGGTCATATGATGCATTTTGCATTATATGACCAGTTGTTGCATGAGGTGAAGTGGTCCTTTAAACCCTTTAGACCAGGGGTCTTCAACGTTTTTAGGCCAAGAACCCCTTAGTTGAGAGAGAGAGATGAAGCAGGGACCCCCACAACCTGTTCATAGATTCCATATAGTTTCATTGTTTGACAGCACAATAATCAGTTTATTTTGGATTCATGTCAATTTGTGTTTTCAGTTATTTAACCACTTGAACCGTCAATACTTAATAAACTTGACCTTTCACTCTGTACTTAGTGTGCTCTTTTCCCCTGTACACCAAACCTCTTTAAAGTTCTCAGAATTTGGACACTAGGGTTCAAGTGGTTAATATAAAAAAGGAGAAAAATGGTTTCTATGATTCGGAGGACCCCCTGTAGTGACT
The DNA here is from genome assembly GCF_963921795.1 of Nannobrachium achirus. Classification (NCBI taxonomy): domain Eukaryota; kingdom Metazoa; phylum Chordata; class Actinopteri; order Myctophiformes; family Myctophidae; genus Nannobrachium; species Nannobrachium achirus. Next base: position 30,604,606 of record NC_137829.1, read on the forward strand.
CTGAGGACCCCCTAGGGGTCCTGGACCCCCTGTTGAAGACCCTTGCTCAAGACATAGTAAACAGGACCTGGAGTAGCTCTGTACTTGAACCACATTCTACCTACAACAAAACAACTCTTTGCCAATCAAATGCTCACAGCGCATCGCTTTGCGACACAACGTTGTGAACTTGTACATCTGCTATCTTTGGCCAATGTTTTCCCCCAAGAATATGAGTGCTGGGGTTCAAGTGGTTAAAGGGAACATAACCCACATAACCCATTTAACTGGTCAAACATGTTCAGCCAATTAGGATGGATGTTCTACTCTGACACTCTTGATGAATAAGAGGTCTGGCTTTTGTTTTAGTACTGTCTCTTTGACACACACACACACACACACACACACACACACACACACACACACACACACACACACACACACACACACACACACACACACACACACACACACACACACACACACAAATACAATACAATACAATTCAAAGGAGCTTTATTGGCATGAGGAAACATATGTTTACATTGCCAAAGCAAGTTTCGAAACATAATAAAACCAGTTGAAAATGGGGAACATGTATACAGTTGGAGGGGGTACAGAATTGTGTAAACTTTACAGTAAATGTACAGTATATACAGGGTATGAAGCTTTTTGGAACAAATATCAGCGTTTCTTTTTTTCTTTCAATACTATTTCAATACTATACAAATAAAGGAAAAGAAAAAGCCTAAAATGTAAAACGTGTTTAAAGGTAGCAGCTCAAAACAGTAGGTATGGATGCCATTCAATGGTTTGTAGTCCTTAGGGTGGTTGTGTTCCAGTCTCTAGCCTTCTTTTATCACAACAGTTCACACATCTTGCTGCTGTGTTTCGCACGTTGTTGTATTTCTCACCCACAGAGTATAACCGGTCATTCCTGTGTGTTTTAGGGTGTGGGTCTGTCTGTTCATGGACAGTTTCGTGTTGCGACAGAGAAGACACTCTTCGCCATGCCAGAGACGGCCATCGGTAAGCCTCAACGACGTGATAGTGATGACCAGGGACGTGCTGGGCCCCTGATTCAGCCCGGGAAAACGAGTTGGAGAGGCCCTCATTGCGCGCTATAGAGAGAGAGATCTCTCTATAGCGCTGCTGCTGCTACTCAAAGATTTGCCATTTCAGATCATGACAAGTGACAAGCCAGTGGGCCAATTACATGAGTTATATTTCGTTGTTGTCGGGTGGAAACCTTGTATGTCCAAAACCGCTTGTTTTGTATTTATCATTTTAAAAATGATTTAAACTAGTGAAAACAGCCGATCTACAAGCACACAACGCCTCGCACCGCGAGGCGTTGTGTGCTTGTAGATCTGCTGTTTTCACTACTTTTGTGCGACGGCCTTGTATGATGAAGCAGGGCTTTGCTTTGCGAAAAAATGTACAAATTTGAAACTTGGAGACTTTGTTGGCCCCACAGCCCCCAAAATGTAACAAAGGCCGACATTTAATTTTAATTTTTTTCCTAATGGCCCGGCCTGGACCGGCCGGGAATGAACCGGCCGTTCGGGAGTTGTCCCGCTTTTCCCAATAGCCAGCATGTCCCTGGTGATGACTTTTATGTCTGGGTTCTTTCCTCCTGGCTGTCTCCATGCCAGGGTGGCACATCACACGCCAACACAAATAACTGATCTACAAGCAGACAAAGACCACGCTGTTCTGTGCTTTATTGCTCAAGAACAGTGGTGGAAGAATGACTCAGATTTTTTTTTTACTTTAATAAAAGTAGGAATACTACTTCTAGAAATACTCTGCGACAAGTAAAAGTCCTGATTTCATCATTACCCGAGTAAAGGTACTCTGTAGTAAAAGTATTTGGTGAATGAATTCAGTAGCTTATTGTCATAGTGAGTGACACAGAAACTTGTTCAGGTCAAAGAAAGTGTCCAGGTCTGACTAACAGTTTAAGGAACACTTCACCTGTTGTCAGCCTTATCATGCACAAAAGCTGGTTGTACACTGCACTGCGTTCTTTCGTTGTGTTTTGGAAATCCGAAATCCTTGAAAGCATTCAGGCCAAGGAGAGAGAGAGAAGAGAGAGAGAGAGAGAGCGCAAGGGACTCAGTGGTGACAGTTGCGAAAATCGGAAAAATCAACCCTGGTCCGAAAATAAATACGAAATGGGCGGCAGTGTGCAAACGTGATTGACATGACATGAGGTTGATTTTTTTTATTTACACGCTCTGAAATTCACTCCTAAAATGACCTGTTTGTGTGTCTGTGTTTTCACTGCACAAGAGAAGTAGCCTAGTAAACTAGACTCCTCCTGAGAGAGTCTGGTTTTAGGAGGCTACAACAGAAGTACATTTGGAGCCAAACTTGCCACAAATGGCTTCCTTATAAGTGTGAGATATATATAGTCATACATTTATTTATATAAAAACTCAGATTTTGCCCCAGATTTGAGCCATTACGGCACCTGCCAAGTAGGGCTGTCACGATTATGACATTTTACATGACGATTAATTGTCACTCAAATAATTGCGATTAACAATTTAATTGTGTTTTTGTCATTGACAATTACATTTCTGTTTGGCTTTTAGGCTTTGAAGTTGCACATGGTAGATATGACACATAACCTAAATATACAAAGAAATTACTGACATATTTGACAACTTTATACTTTAAAAAAAAACATTGATAGTGGAAATAGCTGATCTACAATCGCAACGCGTTGTGAGCTTGTAGATCTGCTATTTCCACTATTTAAAAAAAAAAATATGAACACATAAATGGTACCGGAAAAGGTGAATTGATCCCAGTGTATGACGGAGGACGATATCACGATAAATTAAATCTCCACGATACGCGATACACATTCTTTATCACGATAAACGATAATATCGTATATCGTCCCGTCCCTAACCTGAACCAGAGAAAGCCCTGGTCTTTATGAAGGGCCGTTGTCACACCCAGCACCACAACTAGAACCATGATTATGACCACACTGATGATGAAACATAACATTCTGTAAACAGTGGCACCAAACACTTGCTGTGCAGTCCAGCTGTGTCAGAGCCCACACACAGAGAGAGAGAGAGAGGGAGCTCCTCCTCTGTGATGCTGAAAGACACATCTACAGTAAAAGGATATATGGATAATCTGATTATGATTTATTAATTACTATGAAGCTGCTAGTTAGGGCTGTCACAATTATTACATAATCGTCTAATCGTGATTTTTGGACATAATCGTGATTATTTTTCATAATCGTCATAATCGTTTCCATGTTGAAAAATGTTCATATATTTAAATAAAAGGTCATAAATAGTGGAAATAGCAGATCTACAAGCTCACAACGCGTCGCGATGCGACGCGTTGTGAGCTTGTAGATCGGCTATTTCCACTATCAATGTTCTTTTTTAAGTATAAAGTTGTCAAATATGTCAGTAATTATGTGTCATATCTACCATGTGCAACTTAAAAGCAGAAATGTAATTGTCAACGACAAAAACACAATTAAATCGTTAATCGCAATTATTTGAGTGACAAATAATCGTCATGTAAAATGTCATAATCGTGACAGCCCTACTGCTAGTTGCTACTCGGTCTACTCGGGGACCAGGCTTGTCAGGATCGGGAATGATGGAATGCACGCCCCACCCGGGGTTGCAATGCATATTGTTCTTGTATTTATTGTCAGACTACCCGTTGTTCCTTTTGTACATGCTACCAAGTATTTTGGTGCAGCTGTAGAAACTCCTCCACAGACCTGTGGACGGACAGACATACAGATACAGACCTTCGTGTTTTTTCTCTTCTGGACGACCACTGGTCGTACCGAATTCCCACTCGGCAACAACCATCCCAGGATCGTCAGCGACACGGACACACAGACCAAGTTTAATAACAATAATAATACAACAATCAATCCAAATCTTGGTACTCAAAGTTGCTTTACAATAAAACTTTATGAAGAGAATAACTAGTTTTAAAGAATCTGTCAGACGGTGCTTGAGTTGTATGCCCAGGATTGGTGATCAATCACCTGATGTATGCAGACGATTTGGTCATTTTTAGTCCGTATAGTGTGGGTCTCCAACAGCTACTAAGTGTATGCTCACAGTATGGCCTTGATTTTGATATTAAATACAATGACAAAAAGAGTAAAATCATGATTATCCGAAGTAGGGAGGACAGACAATCAACCTTCCCTGACTTCTATCTGGTTGGCTCTGCCCTAAATGTGTGCAGCGAGATTACTTATTTGGGTCATAATTATCTCCAATGACCTCTCAGATGATAAGGACATCTATAGAAAGCGGCGGAAGCTGTATGCCCAAGCCAACATGCTGTGTCGCAAATTTAGCATGTGCTCAGTACCTGTGAAGATATCTCTTTTTAGATCCTTTTGTACACCACTGTATGCTGCCCACCTTTGGTGTCGCTACAGACAAGGCATAAAAAACATATAGAAACAACACATTAAGAGCTTTTCCTCAATGCCTACTATGCCATTTTCTGAAGGTTTTTTTTGGCATTTGGGGACTAGTCTACTCTTGGAGCTGCAGCCGTGTCGAATCAGTAATGGTGATCGTCTTTGGTATGACCCGATCGAACCCCGACCTCTCAGTCTCAGGGCCGACACTCTAACCACAAGGCCGCTGGGCTTAGCTGTAAGTAGTTAAGTTACTAGCTGAACTACATTTCCCAGCAGCCTGTGGGTAGCTTAATCACTACCTTCAGAGTGATGTAACACACACACACACACACACACACACACACACACACACACACACACACACACACACGTTAACCCTGTAGATGCTGGGATTAAGAGATTGAACCCATCTGAAATAATCTGAAGCATTTATCATATTACATGTTATGCCTGAAAGCAGGTCAGCCCAACTAAATCCTACACGCGCGTGCGCGCACACACACACACACACACACACACACACACACACACACACACACACACACACACACACACACACACACACACACACACACACACACACAGACACACTGTCACACAACAGAAGGTGATGACTATAGCTATGTCAACCAATGGGACAGCACGCAAGGGATGGGATGGGACGATATGAAAATGTCATATCACGATTATTGTGACTAAAGAAATCGTGATTTATGATATAGCGACAAAAAAAAATCATTATCCTGGGGTGGAACATTTGCCAAAAAATAGCAGATCTACTATTTTTTGTCAAAGACATTCGATAGAGAGTGGAAAAAAAGACTGTACCAATACGTATAGTATAAGTACCTTTTACCAGAGGGTTTAAATGGTACCGGATATGCAGCTCGGCAAATAAAAGTTGAATTGATCCCAGTGCATGACGGAGGACGATTTCACGATAAATTAAATCTCCACAATACGATTATCGTGACTGTTTTTTATCACGATAAACGATAATGTCGTTTATCGTCCCATCCCTATGGCACGCTAAATCCACTCCCATCAGGAATGCTGAAATCTCTTCCAGTTGGAATTCATCTGAGACTTTTAGTACATTGAGATTACAGATTAGGGCTGTGGTTTGGATTGCCCTGATGAGCCCAACTGTAGAAAAACCTGTAGGGACCCATTACTGTTTTGTTTGTTGGATTGTGTTTTATTCATAATTTATTATCTTTCAGTGTTATTCTTCTGTGTGATGCTGCACCTTGTAACATTTGGAGACTTATTGTAGCCGATACCGTATTCAGGAGTAAAACATGTTGATCAATAATTACCCCAAGCATCTTTTTCTGAAAAATGTTCCGGGAAAGTTGTCGGTGCATATCAGACAACACATACCCTGACACCTGAAACAGATATTATATACCAATACATCTGTGATAGCCAATGTGTAGACCAATAAGAGCTGAAATATTGGACCAAACGATAAGTCGGTTGGGCTCTAGTAATGTAAATATGGGATATTATAATTAGGCCTTCCACAATTAATAATTAATATAATCGCCTGATGTTTTGGGATAATCGCAGTTATCTTTGCATGATCATCACAATTCACAAAATTCGTCATGTTCATGTTCAAAAATAGCGGAAATGGCATATATACAGTGCAAGCTTACGTGAGCTTGTAGATCGGCTATTATTCAGTGCTCAGTGTCTTGCTCAAGGACTCTGTGACAGTGATAAAGGGATCAAGACCAGGATCAAACCGGGAACACTCCGATTCCCAAGCCGCAGCACTAGGTCTTGAGCCAATGCTGCCCCCATACATTTACTGGTCACACTGAATGTCATGATGGTGACAACTCCAGTTAATAATAGTTATTTTTCTGATGTGTGACAGGGCTGTTTCCTGACGTGGGAGGCGGCTACTTCCTGCCCAGACTGCCGGGGAAGCTGGGACTGTTTTTGGCCCTGACAGGCTTCCGTCTGAAAGGACGAGACGTGCAGAGAGCCGGGGTGGCCACGCACTTCGTAGAGTCACACAAGGTAACCTGAAATCTCTCCTCTGCAATGTAGAATTCTGTATTCTCCACCTTAGCCCATTGCACTTACCGTAGCACTCGCCTACCCTCAATGACCATACATGAAAGCTAGATAGTATTCCTAGGTTTTACATAACGTGTTTTACTGATTAGGTGCTTGGTCTGCTGTCTGTCCGTCACGTCACACTTTTACCCTACTCTTATCTCCGGCACCGTTGCCCCATCCATGCCAAACTATGCACACACAAACTCCTTGGATGGCAACTCACAACTTCTAGTGCCACCATCAGGCCGATTTTTGCAAAACCCATTTTTGGACACTGCTCCTACAGATTTTGCCCTAAAATCACGCAAAGCGGTACACGGTATCTCCAAAGTCATGTCATCAACATGGATCTGTCCCATTTCCCATATTCCTTCCTGATTGGCTACGATTGGCCTTCTAAATTTTGTGTATGTGACCTGGCGTCCGCTTATCTCCCGATTAGGGAGTCTTACTGGTAGTTATGCAATTGATGTATTGATGTTGATGTATTGATTGACCTTGCTTATTGTATTGATGTTATGACCTTGCTTATTGTATTGATGTTATGACCTTGCTTATTGTAAATCGCTCTGGATTAAGAGCGTCTGCTAAATGCCTAAACTGTAGACTGTATTTTCCTAATAAATAAATAATAATTTGAAACTTCTCACCTATAATTACTTGACCAAAAGAGGGTTGACAGTGATTAAGTGTGTCTGTGGGCTTTATAAATGAAGCAGTAATGTTGCGTTGTGTGGTTTTAATTAGTACCAGTATTGTGTGAAAAGAATTAAGAAGTATTTCATGAAAATGTGTGCAAATCTTTGAATATATGTATTTTCAAAGCGAACGTTTGCAACTCAAATTTTGCTTCTGGGTGGTCCCTGGAACTAGATATTTTGAGATGCGGGTCCGTGGCCATCATTTTGGGGGTCCTTCACATGAAAAGATATTCTCTCAAGAACAGACTAACTGAGCTTCAGTTAATGTGAAAAGGACCTTTTCTTTGACGATGGCTGGCCAGATTGCTGACATAGAAACAGGTTTTTCAAAAAGTCTTAGAAGGATTCAAAAGACACTTATAGAATCGGGTCAAAATTCAAATTTTCACGATTTTTCAATAGCAGATCTACAATAGCAGATCTACAAGCTCGCAGTGCGGCACTCGGTGCCGCGCTGTGAGCTTGTATATCTGCTATTTTTCAATAGTTAAAACATAAAATAATGATACACAGTAATGTTGCGTTGTGTGGTTTTAATTAGTACCAGTATTGTTGTGTGTAGATCCCAGACCTGGAGAACGAGCTGGTGGCACTGAGATCTCCTTCAAATGAGGCTGTCGCCAGTCTACTAGAAACTTACCACAACAAGGTAAAACACTGGGATCAATTCACCTTTTATTTGCCAAGCTGCATATCCGGTACCACTTAAACCCTCTATAATTGGTAAAAGTTACTTATAATATACGTACTTGATACAGTCTTTTTTCCCACTCTATATCAAAAGTCTTTGCCAAAATATAGCCGATCTAGATCTGGTATTTTTTGGCAAATGTTCCGCCCCAGGATAATGGATTTTGATTATCGCGATAACATCGTAAATTGCTATTTCTTTTGTCACAATCATCGTGATATGAAATTTTCATATCGTCCCATCCCTAAATTGCAGTGGCAGTCTCATCAAGGAATGACATCTCCCAGAAGACATGATCCAAAGACCTATTTGTCATGTAAACAGTGTTATCATATGTTGTTATGTGTTCTGTATTGTGTATCGTTACAGACCAGCCTGGATGCTGACAAGCCTTTTGTCCTGGCACAGCATGTACAAGATATAGACAGGTAGATTATACTCATACACATACTAATCCATAGATACTAGGACTTCAAACCAATATCATGATTATTTAAAACCTTTGCCTTACAATTAATGAAGGATTATTTTATAAAACGTTTCCCTCATATTTCTCTGACAAGGTCTGTACTGTAAATATTGCAGCTGCAACAGTTCAATCTCAAAATAATCAGTTTAATTGATTATAAAAGAAATGGCTAATTTAATCAAATAATACATTTTTGTTTTTGGAATATTGCATTGAGCTTCTATAGATTGTGCTCTTGCTGTTTTTGCTCTGCTTTTTGCATGTCATCATTGAAGTATAATACATGGCTTCATGGTTAGTCTTTAATCTATATAAATCTATTCACTTTTTTTATGTCAATTCATTTAGAAACTGTATCTTAATAAAGAAACCTGATCCTCGATTTCTTCTTGATTATTAAAGGTGTATTCAGTGATAATGAAAGTGGCCGGGGGTCATCTTGTCCTTTACTGGCCTTACAGCGTGGAAATGTTTAGTTTTTTATAGATTTTTTACACCATTATAATGTTCTCGTTTTGATCATTAGACCCAATCACTGAATATCGCTAGGCCTACGTCTCCAGCTTCAGGATATGTATGATACTGATTTACTACAAGACTGGCATTTTATGAGTTCAGTAGTTTACAATCTAGGCATTTAGCAGACGTTCTTAATTCAGAGTGACTGTGGTTCTCAAAACATTTATTTTGACCATCATAACTAAACATCATAACATAACTACGGCCATACTCTACCCTGATTGGTCGAGGACTGGCTGGCCACCTCTGAAACCCGAATCTAGCTATGCTCGTAACACGGGCCATGGTGGAAGTCCTTATATGGTCAGCACACATTCTAGTGAGGAGAAGGAATGGAAAATTATATTTGTATGTATTATTTATTTGATTTGTCCCTACAACAATGACATTCCAGGCCTGGAAATCGTCAGTAAATCGTCTATATGTGTCATTGTGGTTGTACATTAAAATAGTTTGTTTTTCCCTGAAAGAAAATACTTTATTGTACTTGCTACACTTTCCACTTGCTATAAAATATATTTCCCTGCATGCTAGATGATGAGTCAAACTAATTAGCCTTAGCTGGGTGTGATGACACACCTGTTGTGCATCAAGCTATCTACCATCTCTCCATGCACGCACACGCACACACACACACACACACACACACACACACACACACACACACACACACACACACACACACGCACGGACACACGCGCACACGCACGGACACACGCGCACACACGCCACATTTACTCCCAGGGGGCACCTGTAGGAAAACGAGTCAATAGCAACAGCAGAATAAAGCTTTGATTTGTCTCCCTTTTCATGGGCACAACCCATGTACTCGACTGCAGCTGCTGATCCCACAAGTGCTTCCCTTCTTACCATTTAAAGTTTTTTGGGGCTGGAAGAGACACTGGGAAGACCAAAAAACAAGAAAAAAATGAACATTTTTAAATTCATGGTGGGGCCCCTTTAAAAGGGAAATAAACAGGCTTTCCAACGATATAAAAGTTTATAATTGCCAGGAAGAATTGAGAACTAATCTGCCAATCACACATTTTTTAACATTTGTTTTGTTTCCACAAACATTTGTTTTGTTGCACAAAATGTCTAGTTAGAAATGTGACCTAGGGTTTTGTTTTTATATGAATATAATGTACCATGTGCTGCTTCCAGGTTGTTCTCTGGCAGCAGTGTTGAGGAAATCCTTCACAACCTGAAGACGGACGACTCAGCGTTTGCTTCCAAGCAGACAGAGGTCAGTTCTGACTGATCTGCTTTAGAACGCTGCCCCTCAAAGTGGGGTCCGGGTCCTTGAGGGGGGGGTCCACCGTCCCATCAAGACTTTCTTAACACTTTCCCAGCCTGGCCAGAATGGCTTGTTGTGGACTAGCCGGAAATTTCTATCATTGTATTATGATCTGAGACGTAATATTATGATTATAAACATCAACATCAACGCGTGCCTTCTAGGATGGCAGCATTCTTTTTTTCTCTTCCGTCAATCCCCCCGGTTAAAACTCACCACGAAGTTTCTCATCTCCATTGGCATATAGTGGGGATTTTGGCCGAGTCGTCTTCCCCCCCGTGCGTTTCGCGTGCACGATCCGTGCACATGGAGATAAACGAATGTAATCCAGTCCGTATGAAGCCCCGATCTCAACTTATATCTGGTCGAAAACATAACCGAGAGATGCTATGCTAACGCCTTCTCCTACAATGAAAGTGAACGGGAATTTGGGTATAGAGAAGGGATAGTGACCAGAAGCCCTTCTGGTGCAAGGGTTGAGAGAATGATCCTTTTAGACCAGCCGAAGAAGAGACTGAGGACGACCGTTGTTTTTTGATAATTATCATTTATTTCGGTTTTAATGACCTAGTATGGAAAATTCCGGTCGGCTAATTCGAGTACAGATGAAGTACGGTTTAATTCGGTTTTAATATTAACTCATTGCATGCCAGGCCCGATAGTCCCGAGATTATTTTAATGTCTTTCCCTGCCAGGCCCGATAGTCCCGAGAATTTCCGACATTTTGAAAAAAAAAAAAAAAAAAATTTCAAAAATTTTTTTGGACCCCAAAAAATGTAGTAGGCATGATAGAAATCGCGAAATTGCATGTTTAACCCCCATAGCAACCCCATCTATCAAACATGGCAGCCATCTTTGTTTACATTTTAGGAAAACATAATGGCTTGTATCTCATGAATGCCTGAACGGATTTCCATTCGGATTTTTTTGTTTGAAAGCTGTGAGCAATGTGGACACACGTGGTGCATTATCTAGGCATGGGTGTGCATGATCCGTGCACTATGAATTACATGGAAGTCTATGGAGACCAGAGGCACCATAGAGTACGAAGGTATTGTTAAATGGCGGGGAATGTGTTAAGTGGCTCCACGTGGCTGTAAAAGAGTTAAGGAAAAATCACGTTGCTTTAAAAAAAAATGGGGGGCTTTTATGCCATATTCATAGGCCAGTTAGACTGACAGGAAATGGGGAGAGAGATGAGGAGTGACGCACAGCAAAGGTAATCAGGAAACGGGATTCGAACCCACGACACGCTGTCAGGCTGGCATTGCAGCCTAAGGTGTCCAGGCCACCACACCGGCGGCACGAGACCACTTTGATTTAATTGATACAAAAAAAATAATAATAATTTAAGGATTAGTTGGGATCAACGGTTGACTAACCCACTGTGTCTCCTCTCCTCCTCAGACGTTGTCCAAGATGTCTCCAACGTCCTTGAAGCTGACCTTCAGACAGCTGCAGGCCGGAGCCTCCCTCAGCCTGCAGGAGGTCCTCCAGATGGAGTACAGACTGACACAGGCCTGCATGGTACAACCCTACAACCCTACAACCGTACAACCCTACAACTGTACAACCGTACAACCCTACAACTGTACAACCGTACAACACATTATACTGACTGACACAGGCCTGCATGGTACAACCGTACAACTCTACAACTGTACAACCGTACAACCGTAAAACCCTACAACCGTACAACAGTACAACAACACATTAGACTGACACAGGCCTACATGGTACAACCCTACAACCGTACAACCCTACAACCATACAACAACATATTATACTGACTGCAGACTGACACAGGCCTGCATGGTACAACCCTACAACCGTACAATCGTACAACCCTACAACCCTACAACCGTACAACAACACATTAGTTAGACTGACACAGGCCAACATCTTACAACCGTACAACACATTAGTTCTCTTGTTCATGTCTCTGTCAAGGACCCACAATTCATATTTATTTGGCCGCGGACCAGAACTGAAGATATTTTGCACATTGTTCACCCCTTAAGGTGTCCATTTTCAGTCCATTTGTACACTCTCTTCTCAGTTTTTACAGTGTACAGTAGGTGTCCCAGAGATGAAAAATCAGATGGGGGTCTGTGTAACTTTAAAGATGTGTGCACACCGAATCCAATTGATTCTCAGTGCATGCATGTATAACACGGAGAGACTTCTGACCAGCTGCCATATAATATATTTCAACATGTCTATCATCAACTAGAAGACATATGCATATGGCACTGCCCCAGAAAAAGTCTACATGCCGGATCCCTCAGATTGAAAGGGGTCCAATATGTCTTGATGTTGCCAACAGGTTTGATGTGCGCGTAGCTTCATGCATTTCAAACACAGGGGTTAAAGTTGTCAGTCCTGGGGACTGATTTCAGTCTTGAGGATTCCATAGGGGTTATTTCTGAAATCAGACACACACACACACACACACACACACACACACACACACACACACGCACACCCACACACACACAGCTGTGTGTGTGTGTGTGTGTGAAGGCAGTTCAGAACTTCAGGGAAACACCCCAAATATTGGTGTGCACTGCGCGCGCCATGTTTCTAGAGTCACATATTGGGACATGGTCTGAAAATAAATGTCAGTCTTGAAAGTTTCAACGGTTGAGAATCACTGTGATAACGTAGGCCTACTGTCTCTGTTTTTTGTCAATTAACAGCGGGGAAATGACTTCTACGAAGGAGTAAGAGCTGGTGAGTACTTTGACTATTTCTGGACAAACAGTAGTCGCAAAAACATTTATGCTCTTGGAGGAGGTGGAATGCGCATTTTTCTTTTTTCGACTTTCTGATGATTCGCTTCCTATTTTCGAATAAGCTTTATGAAAACGCAACTATTGTCTACTGTGTGACGATTCCAACTGCCCGTGTGTGTCAGTCTGTTTGTGACAGAACTGACACAAACCTAACCCGAAAGACAAAGCCTGTACATTGAATTTAGATTTCAGTAGTTGGAGATCTCGACGAGAGACCACATAGAGCAGTGGTTCCCAAACTTCCCAAACTTTTTAGCCTGTGACCCAAAAGAGAAATTAGACCTTGAATGACCTACTGTATGAAACTAGTGAAAATAGCAGATCTACAAGCTCACAACGCCTTGCTTCGCACAGCATTATGAGCTTGTAGATCGGCTATTTTCACTACTTAAACATTAGTTTTCTAATTTATGGAATGTATTAGATTTTTCTTTTAATCATTCATGAAATAGCTTAGAAAAATCATTATTTTTTTCTTATCATGAAAATGTTTGCTTTTTTTTCCTTCTTTTTTTTACGTTTTGAAATAATAATAATTAAAAACAAAATGTAGGAGACAAAAAATTAAGGGATCCACAAAAATGGGTCCGCGACCCAGAAATGTAACCAGTGACATAGAGGGTAGGGATGGAGCTCGAAACAAGGGTAGCTCGATAACCCTATAACAGATTTATTGAGTACCCGGTATCAATAAGCTTTGGGCTTATCAAGCTTGTTATCGAGCATAGTGGCCCATGATGTCATGTTTAACCAATCAAGAGAAGAGGCGATCAAGAAATTATTACAGTGCTATCCATAATATAAAGCCATTTAACACTTATTGCACACTAATGAATGATTGTTTTAATGATATTTAATGATAATATTTGTTACTTTTGTCAATTGTCATCTTCATAGATGGCAGTCAGCCACAAACTCAGTCACAACAAAGGGCCAATAAAAAAAGTTTTCAGTTATGTTCTGAATTTGTCGTCTCACATCTTTCCGCAAAATATTAGAAAACACTCAATAGTGGGCTCCATAAAAGCCCGGCTCAATAAACAGGATCAATAAGGAGCTCATTATCAATAAAAATGTATGAGCTCCATCACTATTAGAGGGTGGCTTCCTCTTTGGTTTCATAACGATAATAACAGCTATTTGAACCACACACATTAGGACTGAGGCAGTCAAAGAGGGTAAAATATTAATGAAACTGCGTGTGTCTGTGTGTGTGTGTGTGTGTGTGTGTGTGTGTGTGTGTGTGTGTGTGCGCGCGTGCGTGCGTGCGTGCGTGCGTGCGTGTGTGTGTGCCTCCAGTGCTCATCGATAAGGACCACAGTCCCAAGTGGAGTCCGTCTTCCCTTCAGGAGGTGGCAGACGACAGCATAGAGCACAGCTTCTCCCCTATGGGAGACAAAGACCTGCACCTCTGAACACTGTCTGTCTGTCTGTCTGTCACCACCAAGCCTTCTCTAGCACAAGGGTCTTCAACAGGGGGTCTGGGACCCCTTAGGTGGTCCTAAGTTACTACTTTTTTTCTTTAAACACTTGAACCCTAGTGTCCATTTTCTGAGAACATTAGCCGAAAATCTGCTATTTTCTGCAAAGAGGTTTGGTGTAGAGGGGAAAAAAGAGCACACTAAGTACAGAGCAAAAGGTCAAGTTTATTAAGTATTGACGATTCAAGTGGTTAAATATCTAAAAACATATTGGCATGAATCCATAAAACACTGATTATTGGAATCTCTGAAAAGGTTGTGTGGGTCCCTGCTTCATTTCTCTCTCAACTAAGGGGTCCTTGGCCTGAAAACATTGAAGACCCCTGCTCTAGTACATTGATTCACAGATGTACAGTAGGGTTACCCAATATCTGGTGGGGTTCACTTTCATGTCAGTCTGTCCATGGTGCACCCATCAGCCATAAACAACATCCTCTGTGTGTCGGGTCGGGTCGGGTTATGTCCAAAACCGTTACTTTTCAGGAAATGGAAATTCCAATTAGGGATGGGACCATAAGCGATATTATCATTTATCGTGATTTAAAAAGACCACTCGCGATAATCGTATCGTGGAGATTTAATTTATCGTGATATCGTCCTCCGTCATGCACTGGGATCAATTCACCTTTTATTTGCTGAGCTGCATATCCGGTACCACTTAAACCCTCTATTGATAAAACGTGCTTATAATATATGTACTTGTTCTGCCCCAGGATAATGGATGTTGGGGATATTTTGACTATCGCGATTATCGTAAATGGCGATTTCTTTGGTCACAATAATCGTGATATGAAAAACAGATATGAAAAGCGAGATACCTCCTCCGCCGCTGCAGTTCATTGGCGCGACTGGTAAAACAGGACTGGCGGAAGTGTGGAACTGTGGAAGGCACTCTGCCCCCTGCAGTGGGAAAGAGGGAGTCCCGCATCTGATTGGCCTACTCAGCATCCCATTCTGTGACGCACAAGGAAGCGCCCTTCAGAATTCCGAAGCTTGCCAGTCCTCTTTTACCAACGCCCCAGAGCCGGAGGAGGCGTCTACCTTTCTAAGTCTATGGTCCCATCCCTAGTTCCAATGGATCCAATGTAGCGAATTATTATTTACTAATAAAGTTATTATAAACTAGTCACAGGCTCTTGTTAATACTTTTCATTGGTTCAGTATTTATAGAAACCACAGACACGTCACTTTCACACTGCAGAAATAGAATCAATCCTTAAGCTCAAAGCATAGCATTGCTACTCTTGTGCGATATGCTCTTGTACTATGAAGTACGGCATTCATTTCTGAAAAACCATAAAATTGAAATATTGAGATACAAAGTTTCTGCCCGACTGTTGTGATATTCCTGAGTAAGGATTTCCTGTGAAACAGATGAACAGGTGGAGGTGTGAAGAGATTACTGCCTGGATATTGTTGCTGTCAGGTGGAAACCTTGGTGAAATCTCGCTATTTCCCATCAAGTCCCATCATTTTGACTAAGGGTTAGGGTTAGGTTTAGGCATAGTGGTTAACATTCACCAGGTTAGCATTCGCCCGCGTCGAAAAGATTGGACGTCGAACAGAGTGTCATCGAAATACTTTCCTGGTATTTCCAATTTTCAGTATTTTTACTTCTACTCCACTACATCTCAGTAAAATATTGTGCTTTTACTCCACTACAATTATTAGAAAACTTTAGTTACTTTGTACATTTGGATTATTATTACAAAACATGAATTACCCACTTACGCCCTACAGAATATACATTTCGGCCATTTGAAAATAGACGATCTACAAGCTCACAATGTATCATATTTTCAAAAGATTTGTATACATTTGAGAACTTGTGAAGTTGGCCATTCTGGTAGTTCCCATTAAACAGAAAAACACTTGTGAGGGTGATTTATAAGGAAATATTCCAGTGCGTAGATGTTGATGTACATGAAAAAAAACTGTGACGCTGCCTTGCATTCACCACTGTCGGCCGGTACAAAACCGTTACTTTTCAAGCAATGGAAAAAGTAATCTGAGTTCCAGTGGAACCCAGTTCCAAGCTCTTTGGTTCAGTATTTATAAAAGGTTTACGACGTGTATCTTTACTGGGTGGAGATTGTATCAGTAGCATGCGTGTGTATAATCTTCTCTGCCAGTTCAGTGATTCTCAACCTGTTGCATTTTGAACAGGGTTCTTGGTGCAACATAAACAATTGCATCTGTTCCATTTCTCCCATGAACTACGCTCAGTTTGTCCTGTTTATCTCTCCAGACTGTGTGGGCTAGTAGTGACACAGAGGATGATGTGGGAGCCAGTGGGACGAGGCTTGCATCGCGTTCACAGGAAGCTTGTAGATCGGCTATTTTCAGCATAGAACCTGCATTTTTTTTCCCTCTTTTTTTTTTTTGACAAAATCAACTGTAGATTTAATTGAAAGTTTGCTGTCAAACTGAACACTGCAGCAAGCCCTGCTGGGTGGGGAAACTCCTGTACTGTAAACCAGCCTGAAGAGGCTGTCGGATGTGGACACGATTCCTCCCTTGCAACAGTCCTCGCTTCCTCTCCATATTGTAAGTAACCTCGGGAACCATCGGTTCCCAAGTCATGTGGCCCATAGGGCAGGAGCCTAGACCCTGTTTCTGTAGCTCGAGGTGGCTTGATGTACAAGTGCATCTGCATCCCCCAACCATGATACAAGTACAACCCTGGCCTGGACATGACACTAGTCTGTCACAGGGACTCACTGACACTCCAACCCTGAGTGCTGAGTGCCAAGCAGGGAGGCATCGGGTCTTTTTCATGACCCAGCCTGGGGATTGAACCCCGACCTCAATCTCAGGACACACTAACCACAAGGCCACTGAGCTGATATTGAGGGTGGGGTTTTATCAAGGGGGAAATGGGGTGTGTTGACCCAGAGCCATCTTCTACATAGACTTCTGTTGGAGAATAGTGACAAAGCGTTGTACCGGAAGTTCCCAGAATGCACTGGAGTTTGTCACTACTTCGAGTTACATGAACCACGTGACGGGCGCTTGTTTTCTGCCCCGCAATGGCACAACTCTCCAATAGATGGCGCTGTGTTGGCCATGCTGAATAGAGAGAATCCATGTCTTTCTTGCCTTTGACCCCATGGACCTAGGGATCGGACGATAAGCGATATTATTGTTTATCGAGATAAAAAACACTCACAATAATCGTATCGTGGAGATGCGTTGTGAGCTTGTAGATCAGCTATTTTTTGGCAAATGTTGGGATAATGGATGTTAGGTATATTTTGATTATCGGGACAATATCGTAAATCGCGATCGATTTCTTTGGTCACAATAATCGTGATATGACATTTTCATATCGTCCCATCCCCATGGACGACACATTCAGCACAGACTGTAGAAAAATATGGTTCCAAGGCCACAACCTGTTCCTCAGTGTTGTAGGCTGGGAGACTGAATTTCTGCTAGAAGAACTGTAATTTCCCACTGAATTCAACCCTGACAATCTGTTGCTGTATTGAAATATCAATCAGTAGTGCTTTCGCTGTAGTAGCGCTAGCCTTTTGAGAAAGTAACGTTTGCAATCCCTGTATGTTGGTAGTGTGAGAGATGAAATACTTGACCGCTCCCAACCTCATGAGAACAGCTGCCCTGTCCACTTTGATCAGGAACGCCCAAATGTTGTCAATTAATTATCCTGGGACGGGCCCCCGATTATGTTATTTCCCTGTCTAGGACCAAAAGAGAGGCAACATAAGGCCTGCGATGCAACACGTTGAGAGCTTGTAGATCGGCTATTTTAGCCTCTTTTACGTAACATGACACTCTTGAACGATCAAGCAGGGAATTATTTTAAAGGAAAATAAAAAGAATAGTAAACTAAAATGTTGAAATATGGAGACACGGTTTCTACCCGACAGCAATGATTTGAAATGGTGTTGCAGAGTGAGGCTGCATTAAGAGCTGGAAATTCTGGGAAACATGATCTCAGTGCTGAGTGCTTCATAATAATATTTCCTGTTGATGTGAGTTATCATTGTCACTGTACACTATGTACAGTATGCTGCCTTCTGTACAAATGTAAGCCAGTGGTTCTTTTCATGTCTAGGACCCCCAAAATGAATATGCATCTGTCCATGGAGGCCCATCTGTTTTGTGCCAGGGACCGCCATACAAGATTTGTGTTGTTAAAATGTTTCAAAAATATTCAAAAATGTTCAAGGTTTTTGAAAATAAGCAGTGAGCTTGTAGATCATCCATTTTCAAATTGCCGATGTAGATATGTTTAAATTGATGCTATATTAAGTCATTTAGTTCCCAGGGGTCCTGAGATGGTCTCCACCAACCACTGATGGAAGCTACACCGATAGACAGTGTTAATATTACTGTTTAGACTATCTCCATTTGTAGTATCCACTATAAGCACTATTACAAGGTAGGATTTCCAGGATACACTCTTCCTGTCTCTCCAGTTCTTTGGTAAACCGATTATAAAGTTCTTAGGTCGGGATACCGCTTTCATCCAATCAGGAGAGGGAACTGATACAGGATAAATAATTTCATTTGTAAATCATGGCACTAAGAAGTGAGAAGAGTCCGACACAATTGGAAATGGGATACTAAAATCGAAGCTGATAATTGATAAATGGGTTCGGATGAAATTGGCAACCCACGGGAACATGTTTTATTTTATTTTTTCTGTTTACCGTTTACCCCTGTTATTGAAGAAACTGATTACTCACAGACACTGTCACAATAGAGAGCTTTGACTTCAACAAACAAGAAAATGTTTCACTCATGAATGGATACAATATTTTTATTGAATATATAATTCTTTATTGAATATATTTAAAGAATATATATTGTGTTTTACATATTGTTGCTATTGTTGGGTGGAAACCTGGTTTACATTTGTACAACACTCTTGTAGGCTACCATATGAAATGGGGTGTTCATTTCCAAAAAAACTAAAAGGAGATAATACGGTGATGAGAAGTTTTTGCCCGACAGCAACGATATATTCCCACAATTTGTGCCTTTTTATTATATTAGCTGTTAAGACGATTTGGCTGGTGACGTCTATTGTTGTTGGAATAGTGATGTAATGTAATCTATCTATAAATGCGACAAATCGCTGTCTGCGTGTGTGTGTATGTAATCCGCGTATCTTGAGAAACGTTTGTCCCACCGGCTTCAGATTCGGCACGCGCGTTCCCCGCCGCGTAGTGCAGTGCCGGCCTCGACCCGACGCGCGGTATTCTCGAACTCTATATAGATTGACTATTTGTGTTAACTGTGAGGGGTTATGATGGTCCATATAGTGTCTGATGCTCTTATAAAGAAGTGTGAACATCACTCAGTGGATTGCAGTATGTAACGTGTCGTATTGGATTGATTGATTGATTGATTGATTGAAGACTTTATTAGAAGTTTGCATAGGAAAAGGTACAGTTTCATGACGGTACAGTTCACTGGTACAAGGTCTAAAAGGAGATCCTAGAAAAGACTAAGCTTATTTCCACAGGACACCATTTAAGTATCTCATATAACATTGAATGACAGACGAATAGAACACAGTACTATGCAGTAGATATGTAAATACAAAAAAGAAAAGAAAACAGTAATAATAAATCCATAGTCATTAGATATATCCCAGTGCTGAGCTCATAGATCTGCTATTTTTGTAGCGCCACACCGCCGTACGACAAAACATAAATCAGGCTTTAACATTAACACAAAAATTAACATCCTGCAAACCTCCAGATGACCCACACACGCACGCACGCACACGCACACACATCCCAACCAACCACCTCCCAGAGTCATGTAAACACTGTTCCTCTCCAGGTGGATTTATTGTTGACACATGGAGGTAGCCTATTCTATTCTGCAGTTGAACCTATAATCCAGGACTTACTTTAACCCAAGGGTCTTCAACAGGGGGTGCGGGACCCCTAAGGGGTCCTCAGAGTTACTACAGGCCACCACCAAATCCTTGTGTGATAGGATAATTCTTTTAAATTAACAACTTGAAACCTCACATCCCTATTCTGAGGAGAACTTTAGCCAAAAATAGCAAATCTACAAGCTCTCAACGCCTCGTGCTGCGAGGCGTTGTGAGCTTGTAGATATATTCTGCAAAGAGGTTTGGTGTAGAGGGGAAAAAGAGCAGACTAAGTACAGAGTAAAAGGTCAAGTTTATATTGACGGTTCAAGTGGTTAAATATCTGAAAACACAAATTGACATGAACCCAAAATACACTGATGATTGTGCTGTCAAACAATGAAAAACTTGTGTGGAGGTCCCTGCTTCATCTCTCACTCAACTAAGGGGTCCTTGGCCTGAAAACGTTGAAGACCCCTGCTTTAACCCATTAAGACCTCAGGCCGATTCTAAAAATGTCTTCTAAATCCTAACAGTTTGCCGAAAACCATATGTTGCTATACTGTATGAGTGGTGCTCAAACGTTTTCATGTCAAGGAGGATCCCCAAAATTATATGTATTTGGGACCCCTGGACAGGGGGACCCCTGTTACTGAACAAACACTCTATGATTACTATCACGATACAGAGCTGTAACGTTTTTGTTTTGATCAAAACATATCACTTACAGTGCCTTAACTTATATTAATGACACTGTCAACACTTGTTAAAGAGCATGACATAACACTTTCACTCGGAGACAATAATGATCAGAAACTGTTTGAAAGCCTTGACGGTAAAAGGCAGAAATCATGTTTATTGGCATTGATTAATCACTCAGGTTTTATAGTGCTATGAGAAGACAGCCTCGTTTGTCACATCTTTTGCGTGACACTTTGACTAGAACACAAACACTGTCCCTTTTTAGGATGACAAGCATGGAATTGCTGAAGAGAAGTGGCAGCCAGTCAGCCGATCAATCAGTTAATCTGTACGTCAATCATTCAATCAATCAATCAATCATTCAATCAATTAATCAGTCAGCCAGTTATTCAGTGGATAAGATCAGTCAGGCTCAGTGGAACTGACTGGAAGACAAGGATGAATTTGCATCAGTCTGTTTAAACGGTAACAATCAAGTTCACAGATTGCTTTGCCCTCTGCTATTTGTTTTTAACCACTTGAACCCCAGCAGGGGCGTCACAAGGGGTAGGAAAGTGGGACCAGGGCCCAAGGTGGAGGGGCCCTATAGTAACTTTAGCTATTGAAAAATAGCAGATATACAAGCTCGCAGCGCGGCACCGAGTGCCGCGCTGCGAGCTTGTAGATCTGCTATTTTTGAAAAATCGTGAAAATGTGTGCAAGAAACGTACTGTATGTTTCTATGTCAGTGGTGCTCAAACGTTTTCATGTGAAGGACCCCCAAGATGATATGTATTTGGCCACAGCTAGACCCCCCCATCTCAAAATATTTAGTTCCAGGGACCCCTCCCCGGAAGCCAAAATTTGAGTTACAAATGTTTGCTTAAAAAATACATATTCAAAGATTTGCACACATTCTTACGACTTTTCAAAAATTCTGTCCCACCCCTGCGAATATCACCTGTTCTGTCAGGAAATACGTAAATATTTAAGTTCCCAAAGAACAGACGTAGTGAACAGCCCACATCCTGTATGGCTTATCATCAAGCTGTGTGTTGAGAATGAGTCACGCTCTGTGCTACGTTGACACAACAACGCTGATAGCATGTGAACTGTTGTAAAAGCTAGACTGGCAGTGGCACTGTATAACCTTCAGTGCTAAAGGGCACAATGTCACCTCAATGCACTGGGATTGAACTAGAGATATGATTGTAGTAAATACACTTGGCAGAACACAAACACACACTGGACTAGATGAAACAGTGGCTACGCATACCAATAGTCATGTGTGTGTACGTTTGTGATTAAACCTCTTTGGGTAAACCCCATATACTTTGTCAGGCGATGGATAGCGAAAATAGGCAATCTACGAGCTTGTACAAAACTGCTATAGGCCTATTTGAAATGTTGACATGACAATGACATGCCCAAAGCATGAGGAAACTATGGAGTACATCATAGAGGCAGGGGAAAAGAGGTACTAGGGCCCAAGGTGGAGGGGCCTTCATTATTTTATACTAAAGCTATTGAAAAATAGCAGATATACAAGCTCACAGCGCAACACCGAGTGCCGCGCTGCGAGCTTGTAGATCTGCTATTCTTGAAAAGTCGTGAAAATGTGTGCAATTCTTTTGAATATTACAACAAATACATATCATTTTGGGGGTTCTTCACATGAAAACGTTTGAGCACCACTGACATAGAAACATGGGTTTTTCAAAAAACCTTAGAAGGATTTGAAATATTCAAAGACTTGCACAAATTTTCAAGATTTTTCAAAAATAGCAGATCTACAAGCTTGCAGCGCTCGCTGCCGCGCTGTGAGTGAGCTTGTATATCTGTTATTTTTTAAATAGTTAAAGCACAAAATAACGTGTAATAATGCGTTCCCCGTCTCCACCTATGAAGAACATTCATGGGGGGCCCACAGTGAATTCTTGTACCCAGGGCCCAGAATTTGGTGCAACGCCCCTGCATAGAGGTTTGCCCTCTCCAAAGACTGGGAGGAGGATTAGTCAGCCTCCATACAAGAGGCAACTGCTTGGCTTAAGGACTTTGCATTCGCTAAATAAAAATGCCCAAAATGAGGACACAGGGTCGAAAGTGATTAAATGTCACAGACGTTGGCTAGACGTTATTATATATGCTTCGTATTAACAAACATCATACCGCTAAATACGACACAATACTTCTGTAGTGGATACATGTTGAAGTCTCATGACAAATGAATAAACAGAAAGACAAACTTTGAACAAGCGAAGGTATTGTGCTTGTAGTAACATTCATTAAGGACTTCAGCGGTTGCATCATGGCTTATGTCTCCGGCTCTCTGTTAAAAATAGCACCCAACTATTTTCAGCAGATGTTGGACGTCACATGACCATTGAGAGCTGGATGTTTGGAGTGTTTTGTCCACTGCTGGGCAGATGGCAGTAGATACTGGTTTTAGGCCAGTTAGTGAAAAGGCCAGTTCATGCTCTGTGCGACAAGTGTCAAAACGATGCGTCGCACAACAAAAGTGACGTCAAAACGACCCAAATGTCTCGCGGCCCGGGAGACCTTTGCAGAGGATGTTGCAGACCGCTGTAAAAATGACTGGTCGTAGGCGCTTCACAAAATGTTGCGTACTTTGGTTGGGGAGGCTAACGAAGCTCCATTAGCGCGAGACCGGGCCAGGTGGCAGTAGTGAGGGCTTTAGGCAGTATAACCTTGACACAGCATTCATACAAACAGCAACACAATAAACACTGCAGCTCTGACAGCAAACAAATGCTCTGTGTTCCTCTGCAGCGCACACGCACGCACGCACGCGCACGCACACACACACACACACACACACACACACACACACACACACACACACACACACACACACACACACACACACACACACACAAAGCCAAGGTCTAGGTGAGTTTATAGTAAATACACACACTAGTAGTGGAAGAAGTTTCTTTTTTTTCTTCTTTTTTTTTTGGTGCTAGCCGCTCCAACACTTGACTGAGTGTGTCTGTCTGTCTGTCTGTCTGTCTGTCTGTCTGTCTGTCTGTCTGTCTGTCTATATGTCTGTCTGTCTATATGTCTGTCTGTCTGTCTATCCATCCATATGTCTCTCTGTATCAGCAGAGCCTCAACAGCTGCTGGCTGACCAACCTTCAGGTGGCGCTGTTGAGCAGCCTTGAAGCAGTACTATGGTATGGTATGGGCTATAAGGCACCGCTCACTCCCAATGGGTGGGATTTTTTTTCTTTTACATAAGCAGCTTTTACCACAATGTAGAAATACTGTTAAATAAAAGGCCTGCATTGAAAACTTTACTTGAGTAAGTGCAATAAGTATCGGCACCAAAATAAAGAACCAAAGTAAATGTACTCATGAGTGGCCCATTAAAAAAATCTATATATCTTACATTATCTTTAAAATCTTTTTAAATTTATTTGGGGGCCCACTTGCAGTGTCCTCATGCGGGGCCCCGGCCCGCAGGTTGAGAATGCGCTGACCCAGTTTGCTGTTGTCTGGTAGATGAGGGATGGCTTGTGGTGGACAGAGAGGCCGTGGCTAATGGATTTGGAGGCAGAAGCTCTTCGTTATGGGAGAACAGAGCGCCACACAGTCTCCTGGGACGCTATTACAGCACACAGGGGCGTCACAAAGGGGGGGGGGAGTGGGACTGAGTCACTAGGGCCCCGTGGAGGGGCCTTAATTGTGTTGTACTTTAGCTCTACAAGCTCACAGCGTGGCACCGAGTGCCGCGCTGCGAGCTTGTAGATCTGCTATTTTTGAAAAGTTGTGAAGATGTGTGCAAACCTTTGAATTTTTTAAGCGCACATTTGCAACTCAAATGTTGCTTCTGGGGGTCCTTGGAACTAAATATTTTGTGATGGAGTCTGTGGCCAAATACATATCATTTTGGCGGTCCTTCACATGAAAAGGTTTGAGCACCACTGACATAGAAACATAGGTTTTTCAAAGACTTTATTTATTATCAAAATGAGCGGATCTACAAGCTGTGAGCTTGAATACCTTCTATTTTTCAATAGCTAAAGCACAAAATAACGCGTAATAATCCGTTCCCAGTCTAAATGGGTTAAACCCCCCTCCCCCTATGAAGAACATTCATGGGGGGGCCCGCAGTGAATCCTTGTACCCAGGGCCCAGAATTTGGTGTGACACCCCTGGCCCCTTCTATTACTGCTACCTCCTAGACTAGTACTGCAGCCCAGGGACGTGCTGGCCATTGGGAAAAGCGGGACAACTCCCGAACGGCCGGTTCATTCCTGGCCGGTCCAGGCCGGCCATTAGGAAAAAAAATTAAATAAAATGTCTGCCTTTGTTCCATTTTGGGGTCTGGGTGGCCAACAAAGTAAATTGTCACTGTCGGGCAGAAACCTTGTACCTCCAAGTTTCAAATTTGTATTTTTTTTTTTTTGCAAAGCAAAGCTGCTTCATCATACAAGGCCGTCACACAAAAGTAGTGAAAACAGCAGATCTACAAGCACACAACGCCTCGCGGTGCGAGGCGTTGTGTGCTTGTAGATCGGCTGTTTTCACTAGTTTAAATCATTTTAAAAATGATAAATACAAAACAAACGGTTTTGGACAGACAAGGTTTAGCAGCAGCGCTATAGAGAGAGATCTCTCTCTATAGCGCGCAATGAGGGCCTCTCCAACTCTTTTTCCCGGGCTGAATCAGGGGCCCAGCACGTCCCTGCTGCAGCCCTTCTTTACAATACCTGCATGGTTTCTGTCAGGTGTAAACCTGTGCTGTACTGTGTGTCCCTGTTGCTTTTCAGGACCCAATGTAGTTATTTAGTGGGGGTGTAATGATACAGTAACTGAATCGAAAAATCGATTTTAATTAGCAATGATCTACTATATTGATTTGCAAAGGCAAATATCGTACCGTTTTGCTTTGCTTTGTATTTAGCAATGTTAAGAGGGAAAATGAAAAAGAGGGGTCTAATTACTTTTCCTTTCCACTCTTGGTCTATCGATAAATGTGTGTAATCTCTGTGTTCATGTCAAGGTGTGGGTTTGTCCATATGTGTTGAAATATAATGTCCATGTATTTACTAAAGAATCACAGTGTTCACTTATTTATATCCATAATAATAGGTTTTCCCTTTAAAAACCTGCTCTATTGACACGTTTCACACAGATTTAATGTCTTTGCTAAATAGTTACTATATTGATTTTAAATCATTGAATCGAATCGTATCATATTGCCATGAATGAACCAATATCGTCCATGTATCGTATTGTCAACCATGTATCGTGATACGGTACGTTTCGTATCGTTGTTCAAATGTATCGTTACACCCCTATTATTTAGTCACAAGCCAATACTTTATCGTACAAGAGTGCCTCGTAAAAGTCACGAAAATAGCCACAAGCTACAAGCTCAAGGGAGTTACATACTTGTAAGGATCAATTTAGACCTCCCAAAAGCAACCCAGAGAGTCCCTCCTGGACCCCACATTGAGGACCACTGGTCTAAAATGGTCTGTTACTCCTTTTTCTTTTCGTTTTTTGTTACATTGTACCGTAGGTGGTTGTACTGTTAAATAACCATAAAAACCAACATGAAAAAGAAACACGATAAGATCGCGTATCGTGATACAGCTTGGGAAAATACGGTGATGTTGTATTTTTCCATATCGCCTACCATAGCCACAGGCTGCTGTAGTGTTCACTGACAACAACACTTGCTAAAATAAATACTGGCTCCTATTAATAACTCTCAGCTTGGAACTACAACTTGGCACAGAGTGGAACAGAGTCAGCAGACAGACTTTATAAGTATATTATTGACTCAAGCACTGTACTTTGAGTTCAACTTTGAGGCGCTTACTGTATACTTTACCTGAGCACAGCCAATGTTTTGATATTATAAACGTATACTCCACTACTACTGGA
Organism: Nannobrachium achirus; assembly: GCF_963921795.1. Classification (NCBI taxonomy): domain Eukaryota; kingdom Metazoa; phylum Chordata; class Actinopteri; order Myctophiformes; family Myctophidae; genus Nannobrachium; species Nannobrachium achirus. Next base: position 30,631,500 of record NC_137829.1, read on the forward strand.
TTTAGTTTTACTACGCTGCAATTATTGCAGACGGCTTTAGTTACTTTGCAGATCATTATTGAGATTATATTTACCACTTAAAGCCCTATTTATGCTATTCGAAAATAGTCTCATCACAACGCGATGTGTGCTTGCGGATCAGCAATTTTTTTGGGGAAAAGAAAGTTTCGTATTTTTTACTTTGGTACAGGAGTATATTTACTTTGGTACAGGAGTATATTTCTATGCCAATATTCTGGGACTGTTACTCAAAGTCACATTTTGAACACAGGCCTTTTACTTAACAGTATGGTGGTATGTATCGTTACTTTTACTCAAGTAAAAAACAAATCAAGAGTACTTCTCAGGGACGTGCTGGCCATTGGGAAAAGCGGGACAACTCCCGAACGGCCGGTTCATTCCCGGCCGGTCCAGGCCGGCCATTAGGAAAAGAATACAAATAAAATGTCGGCCTTCGTTCCATTTTGGGGGGTGGGCGGCCAACAAAGTAAATCGTCACTGTCGGGCAGAAACCTTGTATCTCTAAGATTCAAATTTGTACATTTTTTTCGCAAAGCAAAGCCCTGCTTCATCATACAAGGCTGTCGCACAAAAGTAGTGAAAACAGCAGATCTACAAGCACACAACGCCTTGCACCGCGAGGCGTTGTGTGCTTGTAGATCGGCTGTTTTCACTAGTTTAAATCATTTTTTAAATGATAAATACAAAACAAACGGTTTTGGAGATACAAGGTTTCCACCCGACAACGACAAAATATAACTCATGTAATTGGCCCACTGGCTTGTCACTTGCCATGATCTGAAATGGCAAATCCAATGAGGGCCTCTCCAACTCTTTTTCCCGGGCTGAATCAGGGGCCTAGCACGTCCCTGGTACTTCTTCTATCAGCGGCAACAAACAGGGACAGACATGGAGAACAAGGCTAAGTCTTTGAGTGGGACATGGAAGGAATGTGTCCTGGATCGCTCGCAGGTCGCTGCCTCTCAGACATGTGGTCCAGTCATTGCAGGTATGTTTTCGCTTCGCAGCACGAGGCGTTGTGAGCTTGTAGATCTGCTATTTCTGGCTAAAGTTCTCAGAATCTGGCTAAAAAGGAGATTTTCTTTTTCTTCTTTCTATCACACAAAGATTTGGAGGACCCCCTGTAGTAACTCTGAGGACCCCCTAGGCCCTAGGGGGTCCTCAGAGTTACTACAGGGGGTCCCGGATCCCCTGTTGAAGACCCTTGTTTTATATCTGTGTCAGAGACCATTTCAACCGGCCATCTCTCCTTTCCTCTCCTCTCCTCTCCTCTCCTCTCCTCTCCTCTCCTCTCCTCTCCTCTCCTGTCATGGCACGTCGCACTCTATATAAGGAATGTCGCTGTATCTGCTGTCCAGCTCCGCCCACTGCTGCACCGCCCGCGCCACGATCTCCTCCGACAGCCGCTGGGCGTACGCCGCCAGGGCGGGGTTCATCTGCCCCGCCCCTCCTCCTGCCCCCGAGGGCGGGGGGGCCACCAGGTAGGCCTTCTCGCCCCTCCCCCCCTCCGCTGAGTTCCGAGCCCCCCCGCTGCCCGCGGCGCGCTTGGATTTGACACACCCCATAACGCCAGGGGGCGGAGCATCGGTAGAGGTCAGGGGTTAGAGGTCAGGGGTTAGAGGTCGAGGGGGGAGGGGGGAGGAGTTTGATGATAACAGGAAGTGGTCCCTTGGGCGACAGGAAGAGGTCCCCTGGGCGGGTTTGTGTGTCTGTCAGTTACTGACGTGACTGCAGGCTCTGGAAGAACATGTCCTCAACTGCAATCATCAGAGAGAGAGAGAGAGACACATGTCAATCACATGCATTCCGGCACTATGCACTGTGTACTGGTCGGTTTTTGTATTAAAGGACTTTAAGGATAACTCCTCAGTAAATCATCTTCTAGGCTCATTTTCCTACTTATATTGATCCAAAAAGACTGTCCATGGGGTCTATTAGGCAGAAATGACCCATTGTCCAGTTTCCCCAGCAGAACCCTCATAGCATAGAGTGGAGCCTATAAGCCTATCGCATTTACACTATTTGTTGTGGTCAAAAGTGTTTTTATTTTTGATGAATGTGTTACTAGTTGTCATTACAAACACATCCATGCCATCATTGTCCCACACAGGCCACCACACTCTGCTAAACAGATGTTCTGCTTTTATGTGTTTTCCCGGAAGTCCCGGAAAAGATGCCCTGTGATTGGCCAGTACAGTCACTTTGATCAGCCCAAAATATTATTTATGAGATTGTGGTGGCTTGTGTGGGACAACCAAGGCATGGTTGTGTTTGTAATGACAACTAGTAACACATTCATGAAAAAGAAAAAGTCTTTTGTACACAACAAATAGTGTAAAAGCGATAGGCTGGGTTCAGCTGGGGAAACTGGACAACAGGGGAATTTCTGCCTAATAGACCCCATGGACAGTCATTTGGGATCAATATAAGTAGGAAAATTAGCCCAGAAGTGATTTAGGGCGGAGTTGTCCTTTAAGTTATCCTTATTTATACCGTATGTATATACTAGTATGTGTTTAGTAAACATTTTCAATTATTCCACCTATATTTGACTACAGTGTTGCAATATGACACAGCTCTTTTACACATTTATTTATTCTAGTAGGCATATGTTACACATTTTTTATTGCTTTTATCTCACAATTGCATTGACCATGCAAACATGTTTCCCATGCCATTAAGGCCTCTTTAAATTGAACTGGATTGAAATTGAATTGAATTGAGAGAGATGAATTGAGAGAGAGAGAGAGAGAGAGAGAGAGAGAGAGAGAGAGAGAGAGAGAGAGAGAGAGAGAGAGAGAGAGAGAGAGAGAGAGAGAGAGAGAGAGAGAGAGAGAGAGAGAGAGAGAGAGAGAGAGAGAGAGAGATAGGGAGGTGTGTGTGTGTGTGTGTGTGTGTGTGTGTGTGTGTGTGTGTGTGTGTGTGTGTGTGTGTGTGTGTGTGTGTGTGTGTGTGTGTGTGTGTGTGTGTGTGTGTGTGTGTGTGTGTGTGTGTGTGTGTGTGTGTGTGTGTGAGAGAGAGAGAGAGAGAGAGAGACAGAGTGGGTTTCAGCTGATTTATTTGCCATGGGGGCAAACTAGCAGATGGTGTGAGGCGGGGCAGGGTGGGAGAGGATTTTGTGTGTGTGTGTGTGTGTGTGTGTATGTGTGTGTGTGTGTGTGTGTGTGTGTGTGTGTGTGTGTGTGCGCGTGTGTGTGTGTGCGCGTGCGCGACTGCGCGTCTGTCATCCTACTGTAAAACCTTCACCAAAACAACCAGGCCTACGTCACACACACACACACACACACACACACACACACACACACACACACACACACACCGTTTTAGAATTCAGCGCACGGCACAGGTCAATGTGAAGTCTGTATTTCTCTCTCTCTCTCTCTCTCTCTCTCTCTCTCTCTCTCTCTCTCTCTCTCTCTCTCTCTCTCTGCTGTTATTATGTTGTAAGCTACTGTCAAGGCCGAGCCATACTTAACTGCATGATGGTGAGCAGATCTACAAGCTCATGATGAGGAGTCGCATCCACAACACGTTGTGAGCTTGTAGATCTTCTATTTTCGAGCATATAATTAGGCGATAGAGTGACGATAATGATTTTTATAGTTTATTGCGATGGGGAGAAAAAAACACTCACAATTATTGCAGAATTTCTTTTTTTATGGTGAAATTGTCTGTCATACACCGGTCCTGAGTTGGCTCTGTACTTGGGCCGCTTTTTTCCTACCCCAAAAGGGAATAACTCAATATGCAGACGGGTCGGAATGCCGGCGACCTAAACCCGTCGGCAGGTTAGCTACTCACCAGCGTTAGTTTTACTGAGGTTTGGGTTAGGGTTAAGGTTAGGTTAAGGTCGTCGGCATACCGACCCGTCGGCATATTGACGCGAATCCTCTAAACCAGCAGATCAGTGTGAGCTTGTAGATCTACTATCCCCCCTACCCCCCACTTTTGAGTTCTCAAATTCTTCCCGAACCCGACACTACCCATTTTCGGGCCGGGTAGGGCCTAAAATATATTATAATTAGTTCGAGCCGGCCCAGTTGGGGCCAGGCCTTAATTTCCAGGCCCGTTGAGAACTCTAATGCTGGGGTGGTTAACAGAAAATTAATTTTAACATTTTTAAGCATGCTTTGCTTATCGTAATAATATGGTCATTCTTCATCCATTCTATAATTAGGGAGGTCAGTCAGTAGGTCAGTCAGTAGGTCAGTCAGTCAGAATATGCATTTCCACCTTTCTCTCTTCAGCAACTGATCCCAATGTCGAGGTGCCAACTTGTGCCTTGTGCACAAGTAGGCCATACATGGCCTACTTGTGCACCAGCAGAGCGTGCCTTGTTTGTATTTTTGTGTGTGGTCAAGGTTTAAGTAAAAAAAAAAATTGTTAATCTAGTGTAGTCAAAAATAACTATTATAGGATACTTGCTGTTTCTTGAGATAAAGTATAGCCTATCTTTGACCTGCAAGAGAATGAAAACATCTCTGGTCCATCATTGGCTATTAAAGGACAACTCTAAGTTGTCCTAAAGTTGTCCTTTAATGATTACATTACCAGGAATGCTGGTCGCTGACATCACCACTGGCATCACCAGGAGTGCTGATCCCTCATTGGCTGTTAATGATGACGTTACCAGAAATGCTGGTTCCTGATTGGCAACGGGCTTAAAACACACAAGCTACCTATACCTACGCAGCCGAACGCAGTACTTGCACGCTCTGCTGGCACGAGTAATAAAGCAAAAGAAAAGCAACTCTGTGTGCGAAACAGTGCGATCCATTAACATTCTTCATTAGGGTGTCACGATTCTGATTCCAATCACGAATCGAACCGGAATTGACGTCCAATTCAGTGAATCGAAATCACAACACGAATCGCAATTCACTTCCGTGCATGAAAATGTCAGCTGTTAAAGCATAAAACCCAAAGTTTATATTGTTTATGTTAAACCTTTTTGTTATTCTCATTCTAATTAGTCATTCAAATAAAAGTGACTTATTGAGAAATAAGGGTTTTTCTTTATAAATCAAGACAATAGCGCTCAGTGCTGAAAATAGGAGGTTTCAAAAATATAGTAGGCCTATCCTAATACTATAATATTGAAAATCGAATCGGATCAAATCGTGACCATAGAATTGAAAGTTGAATTGAATCGTGGATTAGGCATATCGTGACAGCCCTATTCTGCATATCATCCTAATCCTAATATCAACAACACAGGACTTATAAGTCACTGGTTCTCAATCAACCTTTTCTGGATAGGGCCCAGTTCGTGGCCCACCCATCTGGATAGGGCCCAGTTCGTGGCCCACCCATCTGGATAGGGCCCAGTTCGTGGCCCACCCATCTGGATAGGGCCCAGTTCGTGGCCCACCCATCTGGATCAGGGCCCAGTTCGTGGCCCACCCATCTGGATAGGGCCCAGTTCGTGGCCCACCCATCTGGATAGGGCCCAGTTCGTGGCCCACCCATCTGGATAGGGCCCAGTTCGTGGCCCACCCATCTGCAGTATTAAGTGGTCAAGATGGGTGGGCTACGTGTATTTGCAGAGCATTTTCTGGCTTGGGAACTAAGATTAAGTTCCTGTATATCGCTATCACAATGAAAACCCATTTTCTAAGTTGGAAAAAAAGAGAATCCATGACATTTTTTTTTCGCTATATATATTTTTATGATTAACATTATCATTAAAATCTTTGCCAATTATTCGGGGACCCACTCACAACGTCCCCAGGGGACCACCAGTGGGCCCCCAGCCCACAGGTTGAGGATGGTTATTATAAGTGGATAATAACTCCCATCCATCCATTAAGGCCTGGCAGCAGCCCAGTACAACAGGATGTCAAACACACACACACACACACACACACACACACACACACACACACACACACACACACACACACACAGCAGCAGCATTCATTCACAAGATGCAGCCCGTGAATTATTGATCCTATCCAACTAGCCTGGTCAGTCCTAATGTGTAGGATATGAAATCATGTCAATACCTGGTGGAATATGAACCATAGTGTGACATTATGAACATTAACACACCATATGCTGACTGTTGACCTGTTGTTGCTGCTGCTGCACTGAATGTCACGCTTGCATTAGAGGTCAGACTGTTGGAGTTTGGATTAATAAGGCGCAAGTGTTTAATTGTACGTTTAATTAACATTTAATTCACCTGTGGCCTGCATTGTGGTCTAGTGACTATCAATCTCGGAATTACAATCATATTTTATACCTATAGGCTTAATAACGCATAATAGCCTATGTAATAATAATAACACAATATAATGAATAGGCTATAAATCAAAGCATTGTTCGAACTCTCGAAGATTGTATAGGCTACTGTACATACTTTGAATAAGGCAGAAATCAAAGCTCCCCGTGGTGGTGTTTAATTTCCATGAGTAAATAATCCATCCAGCCATGTCCGTCCTCACATGATCCCCACATGTTGTCTTCTTCTGCGGGGCGAACCCTGACTTCAAACCGTGGTTAAAAACGCAAACTTTCAAGCCTTGATCGGATCGATCCCCATCCTGGCTACAACAGCACGCACCGTGCAGCAGAGGAGCAGGCATACATTTAATATCCCGTTATTCCAAACAGACCGTTGGCCCAGTGGACGCGTATAATATTCCAGAAAATGGGATTATTGTTTTCAACGTGATCATTAATGCACACTGTAGACTAGAAGGACCCCGAGGTTTTCTTTCAGCCGACGCTTGAACCCAGAACAGAGCAGACCGCGGACCACCCGCTGTGCGTCACACCGCGACGTTAAGAGACGCTGGGACCAGTGTTACCAGATGGGAAATGTTGAATTATCGTACCGGAGGCTCAGAATTATCGTATTTGACATGAAACTATCGTACACGGCCAAAAAAGAGAAATCACTCGCGTAAAAACGTAATTTCACCAAAAAATGCGTCTTTAGTGTAAGAAACGACCTCGTTTTAGACTACTGCGTGACAAAAACGCATCAGATTTGCTGTGTGGAGGCAGGCAACTTCTTGGAGCTTACACAAATAAAAGCCTGAAACTGGTCTGGAAAGATGCAACCAGTGTTTTTAATGCCTCCAAGTACAGATCTAGGGTCAGATTGACTGATTTCCTGGCTTATTTTGAGAAGCCAAACCAGATCCCAGATCAGCAGCCAGGGAAAATAGTGAGTTCACGCTCTTTTTGATGATATGCCGAAATTATCGTACATTTGGGCATTTTTGGCATTATTGATCGTACATCGTACAGAGGGTCAAATTATCGTACAAATACGATAATTATCGTACGTCTGGCAACACTGGCTGGGACCGACGGCAGGCGTTTACAACGAAATTGAGGACCTGTGGAATTCTGAGACGCCAGAGGTCACTATAGTTAGTAGTGCTGCTGCTTTGGGGGTTTTAAAGTCATCAGGTCACATCATTGGGTTACCGGGTAAAGTCGCCGGAAAGAAATAGGCAGAGATTTTTTCTTCTTCTTCTTCTTATTTGTTTTACTGAGAATAAGGTTAAACATAACTTTTGGATTAGGCCTACGCATATCTTTCTGAGGTTAAGATTATAGGGTTAGGTTTTGGCACAGTTTTGACCATATCATTATGTTTTAAGTGGCATCGGTTTGATTCGGGTCAATTTTCGGGTCAAAATAAAGTGAATTCATTCAGCAGCTGCATGCAATGAGTTGAGGGCTCCGTAGAACTAAAACATATTCCACGCAATGCAATGCTTTTGTTAATGTCATATCTAGACCAATGATTGCAATCACAATGATGGAATACCAGAGTCGCCGGGGAAAAAAATATCTCCTGTACTGATGGTTTATGCCTTTTGATTGATTGATTGATCTATACTGTAAACTATGACTAAACTGTTAAACATAACCTTAACCTCAGCTCCTGTCATTGTCTTTAACCGTTCTTTCAGATATGTTTCTCCTAAACAGAGGGAAAAGAAGATAAAAACAACTTGAACCTGCATGTCAAGGCAACTGCTGAGGCACAGAATTCGGTAGGTCATTAATCATGGTGTAACAAACAGCTGGTTCGCCACACGCTGGCTTGAACAATAGCACCACCTGCTGGTCCCATTGGCCACAAACGGTACTCATGTTTTTTTGACTCATGAACTTTTTTTAATCGACATCATAAGTACAGGTTTTATTTATGTATTTGTAAAAACAGAAGGGGAAAAAAATAGGTCTATATATATAACCACAAACCATTGTAGTCTATATGTAATGAAATGAACTGTGTTCTGTCCGTCTGTCTTTCATTGAGATACATAAAGTGTTTCCTGTATAAATAAGCCGAAAAGCTGACTAGGATCTCCTTTTAGTTGATCTTGTACCAGTGATTTGTGCTGTCATGAAACTCTACTTTTCCCTATGCAACCTGACAATCAATCAATCAATCAATCAATCAATCAATCAATTTTGATTGATTGAAGACTTTATTAGAAGTTTGCATAGGAAAAGGTACACATTATGATACAACTGCAATTTAGTTTTTTTTTGATTGATTGATTGAAGAATGTATTAGAAGGTGTTTTAAACCATCTATTAGAACACCCATATTTCCATTTTTCATCAGTTTCAGATGATCGCAACTATAGCAGTTTCAACCAAGTTCTTCTTTAAATATGCTTTTTGTTAAATCAAGTGCATTTGCTGTTTTCACTTTTGACTTTTGAATCAAAAATAGCAGATCTACAACCTCTCAACACATTGGTGTGGCATAAGATAATTCTGTGGTTTATAAACCAAAGGTTAAGGATTTACAATCACAGACATTTTCACCAAAATGCTAAATGCTGGGTTAAGTATTAGGCTTTCCATTTCATCATGCAGGCCAGTGTGGCTTAAGAGATACATATGTGGTTTATACACTGAAGGTTTGGGGTTTGAAGCTCCTAAAGGAACATTTTCACTAGCCTGGGTTCCAGCCCGACTGAACTCCACCCCACGACGAAGTGTGTGAAAGAGGCTGGCAACGCCAGGCTACATTTTCACTGTCCATCCAAATTCTAAAAGGTGGATTAAATATTAAATTTCAATTGTTTCTTCCAAGTTGTTGTGGCTCAAGAGATAAATCAAGGGTTCATATGACAGGTCTGGGTTTCAAAGAATTTTGAATTCTAAAAGGTGGGTTAAAGCTATACTGTGTAAGATACTCAACTAGTGGTCAGTAGCCCTATAGCAAACCGCGGTCGCGTCCGCGTCTTTCGGCCGTTTTTCGTACCTTCACACCCCCGCGTCTGCCTCCACCTCGCCGAGATCTATCTTTAGAGGGGTCCCTGGTTCCTGTGCGTTCAGGCATTCCGGAGAAACGGACTACTTCACCCTGCCTGGTAGGCGAGATTACCTTTTGAGTATAGAGACACACGGGCGACTACAAATATGGCCGCCATAGCGACCCCACTTCAAGATGCGCTGTGATTGGCCGGCAGTGTATAACCCTCGCTGTGATTGGCCGGTAGTGTGATGACGTAATTTTGCCGGGAAATCCCGCCCCTGTCACGGCTAAGTAGAAAACATATAAAGAGAAGGCTTTAGAAGCTGAAAATAACGGAGTGGGTGTTCTAAAACTTTAGCGATTTAACAGTTAGGACAATTTTAAGATTTGTTTTATAAAAAAAGTTACATGGTATAACTTTAAGTATTACATTCCTAATTATATCTCCATGCCAGCATGGCTCAAAAGATAATTCAAAGGTCCAAGTACCAAAGCTTGTAGGTTCAAAGCTCAAACAAAACTAAAGATCAATTCAAAATCAAACAACTCAGACAATGACAAAAATCTCAAAAGCCTCAATAAAATAACCTGGATGGAGTCAAGCTTGCAATGGGGTAAAATAAATAAAGATCACAATTAAACAATAACAAATGCCTCAGCAAAATAATCAAAAAATGTAATAATTACTTCTATAATGAATATGTATGTTTCTTCAACTCCTCCCCCCTGGAGGCAGGCTTTATCTATGCTCCACCCTCTCCTACCGGAGCTAAAAGAGGGCGTGACGAGGGAGGTGGGCTGCTTCCATGCTTTTCGCCTTAAAAAGACCAAAGTTAAAAACTTTCCCATAGTCAGATTCAAACCCACATCCTTCAGGTTGAGAGTCCTCTGCTTTACCACTGCACCACTGGGCTTTTCACACCAATGAGAGGTTGGAAGTTATATTTAAAGTGAAAAGGAGAGCCTACAGGTCAATAGATGAACATCCACAGCAAACACCTCTACCCCTGACAGAATGACGGAATCTACTAGACTAGATAGATACACCACAGGGTTCATTATGACAGCTGCAATTTAGATTGTTCTTTAATTAGCACACCGGTACACCCAGAGCATGCTGATAGTTAAAAAAAACTATGCTATTTTAGCATAATAGTTTCAGGTCATTTTTGTTATGCATTTGTGTGTCAGGTCATGATAGCCATTGATGGGGTGAAACATTTGGCTGATTCCAGGCGGGTGGACTGACAGACTGTTAAAGTCCCGTTTTATAGATGTTATGGTTTGGTAACTATCATTGAATATGTTCCTGCCACCTTCTGCTTCATATGATGACCTGCAGACATACCATAGATAGATAGACAATACATTTATTATGGTCATTTTCAATTGCTCTCATGTTTTTGTTACTTGGCCTCAGTTGGACAGCCACTGGTGGCCTATATTCACCGGGCTCCAACACAGAGTGGCTGCCCACTGAGACGGGGTTGACATTTTACTGTGCCAAATTGAAGAAATCTGACTTCACAATGGGAGCGTGTCGCTGTTACTACATGTCATCTTTTCGACACCCGACTCTAACCCTCACCCTAACCCTAACCTCGTGGAGTGAGTCGCTAATCCTCCGGTCGTAATGATGGTCGTTCGAAAGAGCACGATTTTCCCCTTCACAATCACCTATACACTCCTCACTTCTCTGAATTTGGACCTCAGTGGGTCAGTACACTTTTTATATCATGACAAGATCTCAACCTGAACTAATATGTTGTGTAACGTAATATTGGGGAGAAAAAATGGCCAGCCTCCCTCTGACATCAGGGTGCATATTGTTAAATAAATTCTTATTCTTACATATTGAGATTTAATTGAATTCAGCAGAGTTGGCCTCATTTGGCCTCATGCAACAGACCAGGCGTCAAATCCTGACCTCAAAGTTACAGATTACGGCTTTAAAATACGTTTTAGTACCATGGAGTCTTGCGTAACCACTGTGAATGTCTGTTTAACATTATAGCATAAGAGATGCAACACTTTGAGGGCACAAAATGTTTTAATGTAATTAGCAACAAAAGGATTTCAGATAACTAACAAACCAGACTATGTGTGTTTATGATAGCATGTGATACTATAAGCATTGTTATTAGACGCACCACATAAACGCCGGCGCCCCTATTTGGGGCATGTTGAACATTTTTAGAACATGTTCAATTCTTTCATTTTATATTAAAAAAAAATATAGCGAACCTACACACTATCCACAAGCTCACAACATGTCGCACTGCGGCGCGGTGGGAGCTTGCAGATCTGCTATTTTAGTTATTTTTTTAAATCGAGCTTTAAGTGGTTAACCTAGGAACAAGGCTATGCCTCCATTTCCACATACAAGACTGTTTTCTTTTTCCTATTTTTTATGTACAGGAACATTCACAAAAAGAACACTATGCAATAAGAATGTCTGCCCTATTTGATTGAGTTACAAATGAGAAATGATTCACATAGCAAATAAACCATGCACATGAAGAACAGAGGCTCTTCCTCCTCGACACAGTGAGCCACAGGCTCCCGCCGGTCACTAAACACATTTTAAGAACATTTAAAAGGACTACGTCTCCCATCTGCAATCCCAGACTCATATCATTGGTCCTCACTGATGCTCGTCATAACATGGTCCCATTTCTGTCTGCTCACTGTGGGACCTTTTCCACCAAAAGAACCTTGGTTCAAAAACCAGTGCCGTTCAACTTTCCTGGAACCTTGGTTCGTTCTTGCGAACCGGCTTGCGTTTCCACTAGATTGAACCAGATTGAACCAGAGGAACCAAGGATTTTGTGGTTCCCGTTCCGAACCAACTTTTACGGTCTGGAACCAACTCGGTTCTCGGTGGAAAAGCTCACCTCTGGTTCATCCCATAGGTGGGAGAAAGAACCCGAACCGGTTATTTGCCGGTCGAAAAGTGCCCTCAGTCTCAAAGGAGAGCCGGGGACACTTTAGAAGACTGCCTAGCAGAAATGTCAGATTAGATAATGTTTTTAATTCAAGAACAATAGCTTCTATTTCAGCAGGCCAACTATCCAGGAAGTGAAAGGCTGTAGTTTGTCATTGGTAGGCAGATTTCTGAACTACCCAGAATAACCCATCACAAATGGGATGCAGAGGGAGTAGTAGACATCTTAATGAGCATTAAGTGAGGACCAGTTATATGAAGATGAGGTTGGAAATGGATCACGTGTTCCTTTCATGGCTACAAACTGACCCCAAACTCAGTCCTTGTATCTTTGAGCAAAGTGAGGACAAAAAAAAAAAAAAAAAAAAAAAAACATGTTACATCTGACCCCAGGCCAGCCCAGGGGTTTCTTCCGAACCAGAATGACATAATTAAATATTGACTTTTAAGTTAGTAATGCATTATGGCATTCTCATGTCAACGTCTTTGCTCAACTCCGCTTACAATGTACATACGTCCACAACTGACATACAGTAGCTAACAATGACATTTACACCTACTGTACAAAACGGCTTAGAACACACACACACACACACACACACACACACACACACACACACACACACACACACACACACACACACACACACACACACACACACACACACACACACACACACACACACACACACACACACACACACACACACACACACACACACACACTACAGGGAGGGTTAAAGAGCTCGACCGATAAATGTACTTTTTTTGAAGACAACGGTATCTGCAATTATGCGATTAGTCCCGCAGTAATCTGTGCACTTCTTTGCTTGTGCCTTGTATAATAATTAAAGTTATATACTTTTATACTGTTACTGTAAGTATATACTCTTGCTTACTTAATTGAAAATGTTATCCATCAAAAATACTTGTTTATTTGTTTGCCTTTAAGTTAAATCATGGTCATGTCATCAATTCTAAAATTAAATCTTTTTGACAAATAGGGGTCAAAACATCACTAATTGGTTGTCAAGGACTCAGGCTCTATACACGCACGCACGCACGCACTCACACACACACTTTGTCTTTACTATACTTTTGAGGACATCTACGTTTGAGGAAAGCAATTTTATGAACGCCATTCTTAATTTTAACCCTGAACCATTTTTATGCCGAAAATAGGCGATCTACAAGCTCACAACGCGTCGCCCTGCAACACGCTGTGAGCTTGTAGATCGTCTATGTTCGGTTCACACCATTCTAACCGTAACCCCCTAAAAACCTAACCTCTATTACTAAGTATAGTCTCCGCGCGCACACACACACACACACACACACACACACACACACACACACACACACACACACACACACACACACACACACACACACACACAGGTTTTCCTATGTGGCACAGGATACAGGAAAAGTGGTCACCTCCAGGTAAAAATTGTCGATGTTTTCCATAATGTGAGAAAATGGTCTAGGTAATGTAAAGTAAGTATACATGATTTGAACATCACTATCAGACTTACTTTTACCATTCAACTTCTGGTTTATGCCCAAAGCAGGGAGCATTGAAACCATGTCACAGACACGGTTGGATCCAGGGGTCAAGTCAACTAGAGGACAAAAACTGACACCCTAAATCCTCAAACTGCTTCTTCATTGATGAATAATTGATGTAAAAGATGGAATAGCCTCCTAAGTTAGTAAGTAATGCATGGCATTATGTCTCCTCTCAACTCTGCTTATCCTGTACAAAAGTGGACATCCACTGTACATCTACTGCAGTATTGTTGCAGTTCAACCAAAGTCCACGGGGGGGAGCTATTGGTTCAGCTTTTGAACCCGGGGTGGTTTGCAGAAAAGAATCATATTTCTACATATTTTGTAACAATATGTAGCAATTGTAGAAATATTAGACCTTAATTGTCGAATGTTCAAGCGTGTTCACATGTATTCTTTACATTACTTAAGACCACTTTCCACATGGAAAGAATTGCCAATTTAGCATGGTGGTTGCCCACTCTTCCTTGGTGCCCACTCTTGCTTGGTGCCCACTCTTCCTTGGTGCCCACTCTTCCTTGGTGCCCACTCTTCCTTGGTGCCCACTCTTGCGGTCTCCGAGGCACACAGAGCCTTGAGTTTTTAATACTTGTTGATGCCAAAGATGCGGACTCTGTGCAGCTGGGGCAGTTTGGGGATGAGAACGCTGAGCAGGGAGGCTGTGTTGATGACAAAGTGCGTGGTGTCGTATTTGGTGTAGAAACTGGCCAGGAAATATCTGAGGAAGAGACGCGCAAAATCAATCACCAGTGGTTGATATGAAAATTTCATATCATGATTATTGTGACAAAAGAAATCACGATTTATGATATTATTGTGATAATCAAAATCCATTACCCTGGGGCGGAACATTTGCCAAAAAATAGCACAAGCTCACAACGTGGCATTGTGAGCTTTAGATCGTCTATTTTTTGGCAAATACATTTGATAGAGAGTTTGTAGATTGTAAGTAACTTTTACCAATTATAGAGGGTTTAAGTGGTACCGGATATGCAGCTGGTTAAATAAAAGGTGAATTGATCCCAGTGCATGACGGAGGACGATATCACGATAAATTAAATCTCCACGATACGATTATCGTGAGTGTTTTTATCACGATAAACGATAACATCGCTTATCGTCCCATCCCTAGCTGTGATGAGTTGTAAATACGTACAGGATGATTCATGAATAAAGATGAATAAACGTACAGGATGATGGGAGAGATGGTGAAGAACTTCCTGGAGGAGGTGAACTGCACTCCGTAGTCCAGCTGCTCCCAGTGGGTCAGCAGCCTGGCCTTGCCCTGGTCTGGGGTCTCGAAGGGGGTTCCTTTCACCGCATGCATGAACACATACATGCCCTGGTGGGGGTGACACACACACACACACACACACACACACACGCACACGCAGACGCACACACACACGCACACTTTGTATTAAAACCCATTTAGGCCTGGAATTGTTGAATGCTTTAGCTATTGAAAAATAGCAGATCTACAAGCTCGTAGATCTGCTATTTTTGGAAAAAGTCGTGAAAATGTGTGCAAATCTTTGAATGTAATGTATTTTTAAAGCAAACGTTTGTAACTCAAATGTTGCTTCTGGGTGGTCCCTGGAACTAAATATTTTGAGATGGGGGTCCGTGGCCAAATAAATATCATTTTGGGCGTCCTTCACATGAAAAGGTTTGAGAACCACTGACATAGTAGTCTCTCAAGAACAGACTAAATGAGCTACATTTAAGTGAAAAGGACCTTTTCTTTGGCGATGGCTGGCCAGATTGCTGACATACATACATTTTCACGATTTTTCAAAAATAGCAGATCTACAAGCTCGCAGCACGGCACTTGGTGCCGCGCTGTGAGCTTGTATATAAAATTAAAATATTTAGAATCTAAAAACATAGTATTACAGTTTCCAACATTGATTTAACTAGACAGAAAGAAACCTCTGACAAATTGAAAAATGGGTAAGTAAATCAACGCACACCATAATAGCAAACTGGTGGGAAAAAACGATTAGTAGTAAGTTAGTAACAATAACTATAGTGGCGTTTCCATAAAGCCTCTTAATGCGCATTAAGGGTTATTCGCTTAATTTTTTTAATGGAAACACTTCAAAATTCTAATTAACTTTCATTATCCGCAAAAACTTTAATAGCAGTAGTAATACCAATAATTGTGTCTATAATAGCACTTGTACGTTAGTAACAATAACTATTTTGCTAGTAAACTAGTAAATATATATGGGCATAAAAGGGATTCTGGGAAATACCCATATATGGACTTTTACATACGTAGGTGATGTCACCTGTGATATCACCTGTGATGTCACAGTGATGTGTCAAGGGAACCACAGTGTCAGGCGTGACCTTCAGCGATACATGGATATGTGGACAAGATGTGCCGGATGTGTCATCACAGTGACATCAGACCATGAGTCGTAAGTTAGTACCAATAACTGTGTCTATAATCAGTATCATTCAGGTATACTGTAACCCTGACCCTGACTACCAAACCGCTCTAATCCAAAACCCAGCCTGAATCTGAACTTAATTGTAAGTAAATAAAACAACCATTAATACCGTGAGGACCAGTGAAATATTGTCCTCAAATATCTATTTCTCAAATTCTCCTATGCTTTTTGGGGCATCTAGCCCCCACAAGTATCACATGCACATTGCACGTGCACGCAAACAACCCTACAAAGTCACATGGTACAAACTGCATTCTCGTTTGAATGCAATTAAATGCAAAATCATGAGAATTTGTTGCTTGTAGAAGTTGATAAATTGCTCACGCCGGTACTAAAATGAGCACACAGCTGTTGCATTGTGAGGGGAAAACAATGGACTATTTTAAACCAGGCACGAGTGCACATTACTCTTAACAGCCTTTGACACGCAATCCATGCCAACCGCTCTCACATGGGGCCGGTAAATCATGTCACATATCATGTGTGTGAGGACGACCTAGAGAGAGACACTGCATGTTAATGCAAATTACTGTAATTAACCAATCAAGACCGGGAACACATTATTACGCATTATTTTATGCTTTAACCATTTAAAAAATAGCAGATATACAAGCTCACAGCGCGACACCGAGTGCCACGCTGCGAGCTTGTACATCTGCTATTTTTGAAAAATCGTGAAAATGTGTGCAAGTCTTTGAATAATTTGTCTTCTAAAACATTTTTTTTTAAAACCTATGTTTCTATGTCAGTGGTGCTCAAACCTTTTTCATGCCAAGGACCCCCAATATGATATGGTATTTGGCCACGGACCCCCATCAAGATATTTAGTTCCAGGGACCCCCAGAAGCAAAATTTGAGTTACAAATGACCGCTTTAGAAATATGTACATTCAAAGATTTGCACACATTTTCAAAAATAGCTAAAGTATAAAATAATTCCAGGCCTAAAAGGGTAAAGGAACAAATCGTCACTGTCTGGCAGAAACCTTGTATCTCCTTATTCCAACTTTTTTTTTGCCCTGTGTCTTGTGTTGCAAAGAGTGTTGCAGCAAAAGGCTGTGCATATAGGCCATGTTCACTACTTTCAGAAAGTGTGTCAGTGGGTTTTACAAATATTGAACCAATGATAAGCAAACGGTTTCTGCCCAACACACACACACACACACACACACACACACACACACACACACACACACACACACACACACACACACACACACACACACACACACACACACACACACACACACACACACACACACACACACACACACACACACACACACACTATAAACTGGCGTGAATGCATTCAAGACATGAATACAATATGTATCAGAAACTGGCTACCGCGCCTCAGGAAGGATATCTCTGGTTGCCAAATGAGGAATGGAAACGCTCTAGACATAACATGCCAAACTGAGAGATACAAGAAATCACCAATCTCTGCATACATGTGACTCTTAAATGATAGTGGATTTTAGATTAGGTTTTTTAGATAGGCAATTGCATTTGCATTTATTTTTTATTTTTAAGTTTTATATTGCAATGAGCAAAATAAGTCAGTGTTTTAATGGCACCTGTCTTTTTAAACATCTGATCATGCTGACAGCTGAATAATAATTAATCTAGGGAATGGTATTGAATGTTTACTGCTTGGCTAAAACTGACACATTTACAGTCATACTGTGTAACCTTTTCAAATAAACTAGTTATTCTTTCCCTGGTATATTTTTCAAAATAACCATTCCACATAAATGTGTTTTTTTGGCAACTTCTCTAAACACTATTTTAGTTGCAAGTGCTCTATATATTACGATCAGAATATAGAGCTTTTTAACACTTGAGACCAAATGCTATTTAACACCCTTAAATAAACAGACATGCTCGAAAAGTGTGAAAAAAATATTTTTTCACTGCATCTTTAAGAAGCCATTTAGGCCTGAACACAAATTATTTTATGCTTTATCTATTAAAAAATAGCAGATATACAAGCTTGCAGCTCGGCACTCGAGCTTGTAGATCTGCTATTTTTGAAAAATCGTGAACATTTGTGCAAGTGAACTTTGAATATTTTTGACACGATTCTTCTCAAACTCGTTCATGTCAAGGACCCCACAAAATGACATGTATTTGGCCACGGACCCCATCTCAAAACATGTTGTTCCAGGGACCACCCAGAAGCACATATTTGAGTTACAAATGTTCGCTTATAAAAAGATATATTCAAAGATGATTAAAAAAAAAGAAAAAAAAATGATCCATAAGTATATTGTATATCTGCTATTATTGAATAATTAAAGCATTAAATAATTCTAGGCCTAAATGGGTCAACAGTAGGGATGGGACGATAAGCGATATTATCGTTTATCGTGATAAAAAACACTCATTCACAGATTTAATTTATCGTGATGTCGTCCTCCGTCATGCACTGGGATCAATTCACCTTTTATTTGCAGAGCTGCATATCCGGTACCACTTAAACCCCTCTATAATTGGTAAAACGTACTTATAATATACGTACTTGATACAGTAGTTTTTTTCACTCTATCAAATGTCTTGGCCAAAAAATAGCCTTGTAGATCTGCTATTTTTTGGCAAATGTTCTGCCGATAATATTGTAAATCGCGATATTTCTTTAGTCACAATAATCGTGATATGCAATTCTCCTATCGTCCCATCCCTAGTCAACAGCAGGCGTCAGGAGGGCAGCGTACCAGGTTGTGTATGACGTTGGTGAGGGTCCAGACCACGGGCACGCTGAAGAAGGGGATGCTGAGCAGCACGATGTGCAGCATGCCCACGCCCAGCGCGTACGTCAGCCAGATGCCCCTGCTGTTCATCACCCGCGTGTTGGGGTTCACCTCGCTGTGCGCCACGCCCACGTTCATCCTGCCCTGCACGCACGCACACACACACGCACACACGCGCGCGCACACACACGCACGCGCAAGCACGCACACACACGCACGCACACACACACGCACACACAATACAACCACGTTTTACTTTGATATCGTTGCCTTCCAGCAGAAACCTCTTATCTGCATTTTCTAACTTTTGGTGTTTTTTTCGTCAGTTAATCCCCTACTTGATCATACTACAGCATCCCACAAAATAATCAAGAGTAGGAGATCTAAAAGATCGATCTGTAGTCGATCTGCTAGTTTTGCCATTTTTGAATTTGGATCCTGAAATGTAACGGTTTTGGGGACAGATTGCAAGGCTGTCAATCCAGCTCTTTAGTCTTTAGTATACAGAAAATACCTTTTCAGGTGGGTTGCCAATTTCACCCAATCAGGAGTTCTCTTGGATGATATTGGTATCCCGTCCTGAAAATGCATTTTACCGGTATGTTTACTAAAGCGCTGGAGAGACAGCCAGAACAGAAAATCCCGTTATTGAACAAATAACTGATAGAAAATGATTACAATGGCAATATAAAGCTATTTAATACTTATATTTAAGAATACAATATGACTTTAAGCTCTTCTCTTTTAGAAGATGAAGTAGTGTTTTAGGTGCAGTTGAACCTTACCCTTGCTGTGACTCCAAGACTGATAAGCTCAAGCAGGTCTGGTGCTGTCCTGCTCACCTTTGCCCTCTGGTATGCTGAGCTATGCGGACGGAGACACACACAGAAAACTCCGTTTGTCAACAACTTGGCCTGTCACAATTACTGCATAAATATTGAAGATAATTGCAATTATTTTGCATAATCATGACATACTGTAGTTGCATTCATCCGTGTAAATTCATGTGTTGAAAATGTCCATGTACAGGTCACTGTCAGCCATTTCTTTGTACATTCAAATTATTCGTCATACATGTACCTGCGCACTGTGCAATATTTGTTTTTTAAAATCTAAAAGGTAAACAGAAATGTCATTATTTTCATGACAATTAATCGTCAGCAAAAAGAAAATGTCCATGATGGTGACAACCCTATGAACAACACACTGGCTGGAGGATTCCTACGTGTCTGAGCAGCTCAGACAGATTGTGGGACAGACAGACAATCTTTCCATTTCCAGATAACAGCTGCATGCCAAAGAGTCAAGACTAGACTGGCCACCCTGAGTCTGAGAGCATTATGTATGACTTGTGTAAAACAGTGGTTCTCAACAAGGGCTGTCACAATTATTACATAATCGTCTAATCGTGATTTTTGGACATAATCGTGATTATTTTTCATAATCGCCATAATCGAGATTTTTGGACATAATCGTGATTATTTTTCATAATCGTCATAATCGTGATTTTTGGACATAATCGTGATTATTTTTCATAATCGTCATAATCGTTTCCATGTTGAAAAATGTTCATATATTTAAATAAAAGTTCCAAAATAGTGGAAATAGCAGATCTACAAGCTCACAGCGCGTCGCATCGCGCCGCGTTGTGAGCTTGTAGATCGGCTATTTCCACTGTCAATGTTCTTTTTTAAGTATAAAGTTGTCAAATATGTCAGTAATTATGTGTCATATCTACCATGTGCAACTTAAAAGCAGAAATGTAATTGTTAACGACAAAAACACAATTAAATCGTTAATCGCAATTGTTTGAGTGACAAATAATCGTCATGTAAAATGTCATAATCGTGACAGCCCTATTCTCAACCTTTTCAGGCCACGACCCCCCCAAAATAATCATATTTCAACTGGGGACCCCCCCACCCTGACGTTGAGGCATTACATTTTGTATAACACAGTTCTATAGTGAGAATAGCAGATCTACATGCTCACAATGTGTTTCTGCCTCTAAAATTTGACAATTCAAATTGTCACTTTAGTTTAGAAATGTCCAGATACCCTCCATACACTTAAACTTGATGTTGGTTTACTTTGTTTACTGTTGAGTGAGAAAACAATGTTGCACTTTATACCCCCTGGCCTGGGGTCCCGACCCACAGGTTGAGAACCACTGGTGTAGAGTACAGTTCATAATAAAAAACTATGTTAATGAACATTCAACCTGCCATGATCAAAATCACGATCTTGGGCATATCGTCATCATAGGCAGAGATCTAATCTCATGTACATAGCTGCTGCTCTGTGGACCAAGCAAAGTGCTACCATCTTTGTGTCTAAAGGCCAGACCAGACCTGTGCAACTATTGGTAACATCTTGCAACAAAACTCTTTTAAAGGACAACTTTGTTTTTTTACAACAAGGGTTCATATATTATATAGTCATTAGAGAAAAGAAAAGATGAGTGTTGAAATGTTTTCATTTACTTCTAAGTCTTTGTGATTTTAACGACTTTGATTTGCAAGCAAGTGGCTAATTATGTACGTATCTTTAGACATAATAAGCCCATTCCCAAGATGCAACGCAATCTTTCACGGGCAGATGTGACTTATGGGGGCTGGTGTAAATAGTAACAAAGAAATTGTCCGCTTATTGTGTCTAAAAATACATATTTAGCCACTTGTAAGCATGCCCCCAACCACTGAAATCAAAATAGTTAAAATGGCTAAAACGATAGAAAGCAGTAAATGAAAATATTTTCTTTTCTCTAATTACAATCTAAAATATGAACCCTTGTGCTTGAAGTTGTGCTTTAAGGCCAGACCGCACCAATGCAACTCCTAGGAAGTTAGCTGCCATTGGGGGAAATGGTTGCAAGGAGTTGCGAGTGCGACTATAGCAGCTGTACCAGCTGGATACCTTAGATTTTTGACTATCAATGACACATTTCCCTTTACTGTTTGATTTATTTTTCTCCTTGCTCCATAACGGTTGCCCCCCCCCCCCCCTTTCTTTTCTTTTTCTCTTTCTCTGAAAACAACAAAAAAATTATGTTTCCGTGCGAGGCACAAAAATACATTTGACCCACTTATTTACACCTGCAGACCTGTGATGTGACAAAGTTGATTCTGAGCATTTTGGAACGATAGTGAAAATAGGCTATAGGCTTCGCTTCCCAACCTGTCGCAATGCGACGTGTGATGAGAGTGTAAATCGGCTAATGTAAGTATAAAATAAGGTGCTAATTGTTAAAAGCGTAATACTAAAGCACTAGGCCCATTGGCTGCCTGTTCTGTTCTGTGCACGTGACTATTTGGGATTCA